>NW_020174420.1:2750797-2769574 GCF_003031525.2 Neophocaena asiaeorientalis asiaeorientalis | reverse complement strand
GAGGGAGAGCCCCGCGCCCCCCAAAAAAAAAAAAAAAAAAAAAAATGTAGTTGAGTCTACACTCACAGTGTAGTTGAGTCTATACTAACGCGGTCGTGAAATCTGGGAATAGTCACCTTCTAGGTTATATCATTGGGATTGTTTGTCTTATGATAGAGATGAGACTCTATTACTATTTTTCCTCAGGGAAGTTTAGTAACTGTGTTAACCAGTCATTAAAGGAGGGTAGAGAGTCCATTTCTATCTCTGAGCCACTGGTAGTATTCATTCTTTCCCGTAATTATCGATGAATGCTTACTATGTGCCAGGAACTGCTCTAAGTATGTTACACATATTAATTCTTTTAATGTCCTGTGACATTGACATATTATCATGCTCATCTTACAAATGAAGAAATTGAGGCCCAGATTACATAATGATGTAATTTCCCTAGCTATTAAATGACAGGGCTAGGATTTAAAAAACAGTAATGCTCTTCATTACTCTGCATACTGTCTCAACAGCAATTAAGACAATAAGAAACTCCTTTTTCCCATATTTAATTTCTTTCTTTTATAAAATCACATAGTATGTAGTGAAACTGAATTAATTGGTGAGTAGAATAAATTAGTATATTTTATATATATATAGTATATTATATATAATATACATAATAGTGTGTGTATATTATATATATACACACACACACACACACATAGAACATTTACCTTTTTAATACTATAATTACAGTGTGTTTGAGACCATAAGTACTTTTCAGGGATTAGCTTATTCCTTATCATATACTCATCTAGTTTTTATCTTTGGACCATGATTAATGCCATGATGAATTTAAGAATTCTGAGCATATCATGTGATAGTTCTACTTCTTTCAATTGCTCGTAAAATGGAAATTAAATTTTTTAGATATTATGTTTTAAGGAAGCAGTTTGAAAATGTAAAATCATAAACTAAATGAAGTCTTGTAATTTTTTTAATTTATTTTTTTAACCTAGTGGATGTTCCTTCAACTTGTGCCTTCTTGGAATGGATCTTTAAAACAGCTTTTGACTGAAACAGATGTCTGGTTTTCTAACAGGAGAAAAGGTATGCCTGAAATTTTTATTGAGAACTTGTCTTTTTTGTTTTAAATTGAAATTTAATTAAAATCAGGCCCTGATAAACCTAGGGGATTTTAGAGCTGGAGAGGACCTTAGCAATGATCTAATTCAACTCCACATTTACACTGAGAAAATTGAGACTGGATAAAACAGATATAGAAAAAACAAAATTTTAATGGCCCTCAGATGCAAAGAAGTAGATAAAAATCATAATCCTTAGCTCACGATTTTCATAGTTTACTATCATTTTTGGTCCATGCATGGCCACCTTTTTCATTTTTTTAAATAATGTATTGAACCTCAGTGAACTAATCTTCAAGTACTAGAACATTAGTAACTTCAGTCTGCTCATGTGCTTCTTTCCTATTGTGTCCCTCTGACTTTGCTTTTAAAAAATGTTTAATGTTATGGCATTTTGCACATCTTAACATGAATGTGTTACATAGTGATGTGCTGGTAAGCTGCCTCTCTGAAAAAATAATCACTTATTTGTAGCATTTTTTAAAATTTTCCTGATACAAATTCTCCCAGCATGGCTAATTTCAGGCTACTAACGTGACACCGCTGAATGTGGAGTTGGGAAGAAATGCATACCATCAGCTCCTGTGAGCCAGCACAAGCCAGATCCAGCACACCACTGGACAATATATCATCCTGTTTTTTTGTTATTGAACTATTTCATATTGTGGTATTGATTTTCATTTCCTTGAAAACTAAGGAGATTGAACACCTGTTTGTGTGTTTATTGGCCATATGTTTCTTCTTCTGTGAAATGTCTCTTCAGGTTTTTTCCCTATTTTAATATTGTATTTGTCTTTTCTTACTGATTTGTCTGCATTCTTTATATATTCTTGATTCTTTGTCATAAGTGTGTGTTGCATTTATCTTTCAGTTTGTAGTTTTTTTTTTACTTTTCTGAAGGTGTCTTTTGATGAATAGAGGTTCTTATATTAAAATTTAGTGCTCTTTTTGCCTTGTTTAAATAAATTTTGGGAATTATTTTATGTAGTGAGATTTACTAGCTAATTATTTTTCCTTCAAGCTCATGAACCAAAAATGTGTAAATGACCATATCAATAAAATCTAACTTGATTTGCTTGAAGAACAAAATGCTAAACTTCTATCTTAAATTACACTTTAGAGCTACATTATGGCATTTAAAGAGGGATTTGAGAAATTATAAAGGAAAAAAGTAGAGGAGAAAATTTAACTTAAAAAACAGATAAAAGGTGAAAAAGATAAGGACCATGGAGAAGCTAAAAAGGCAAAGGGGGTCTTCCCTGGTGGTCTAGTGGGTAAGGCTCCATGCTCCCAGTGCAGGGGGGGGCCTGGGTTAGATCCCTGGTCGGGGAACTAGATCCCGCATGCATGCCACAGTGAAGATCCCACATGCCGCAACTAAGACCCAGCAAAGCCAGAATAAATAAATAAATATTTGTGGGGGTGGGGAGCAAAGGGACTCAATGGAAACAATAGATGTTAGGTAAATGTTGACATAAATTTATGCTCATTTGAGCCCCAGTTGGATTAACTGCAGCAGTCCATCAAGAGAGAAATTATTCTGTAGCCTAAGTGGCAGAAACTAGAATAAGAAGCTGTGGTCCCCTTCTGGTTTTCCCACTCCAGGCTCTCCATCCCAGCCTCAGTAGTGTAAAAGTATACATTTTAAGATAACTTTTCAGGGAAACATTTATTGCATAAGGCAAAATGTATGTCTGATGCCCTTGTTTTTCAGTGAGGACTTTATAAGTTGTTTATCAGTGAGGACTTTATAGGTTTATTTCATACAGTTTTTAAATTATGAAAGTGATGAATACTCAGGAAATAAGACCAAAAAAATCACTCATGGTCCCCTCACCCACTATATTTTAGTATATTTCTCTTAGGTTTTCTTAACTATTTGACTTTGCAGATATATATGGGTCAGGACCATCAGAACAATAGAAATTTAGAAATTTTTCTGCACAATTATATGTAGGGATTGCTTCTTTTATTTACTGTCCTTAATAGCAACAAGGCTGAGTACACTGCCATGGGTATACCTTGTAATAGAGAACAGGCTAGGGATTATGTACAAGTCTCTGCTTGATAGCAGTAACTCCAGATCTTTCCTTCCCACTCATGAAAGCATATTAGAATGCAACTGAGAGCATTTTTAGAAATAACCTTAAATTCTCCCTATAAGAAAAAATTGATAAACTTGAATTATTTTAACAATAAATACTACCCTTGTGTCGCATATCCATGGCTACAATGTCTTTGTATCTTATTTTGTATTTTAATAGAGAATTAATATATTAACTAGTGTTCATCACATGTAACTAAAGCATAAATTAGAAAGATCCCAAGAAATGTTCCATGTCCTGTGTATCTTGTGAAGACCCTTGAGTGAGGCATCTGGGCTCTAGAGTTCCACTGAAGTGGTGGGATTCTTGAAAGATACCTGAACCCTAACCACCATTCTCAAGCCTTCTTTTCCCACCTTGCTGCACTGTAAGCTCCAAATTCCAGAAAGGTGTCAATTGAATTCTCAGCCCAAGGGTCTAATTAGGACCAAAGTTAATTTCCTGGGGCGTTTTTCTAAATCTCCCCAAGTTTTTTGTCCACACACCCAAAGTTTATAAAATCCTTGAAAACTTTGAAACTAGCTTATTTGTATTCTAATAGACGTGTGTGTGTGTGTGTGTGTGTGTGTCCCTGCCCATAAAAACATGTAGGAATAAATAAATTGATTTGAAAAGAATGGCTATTTAATTTAATCTGTTTTTTTGTTTTCTTTTACAGATTTTGAAGGTATGACCTTCCTTGAAACTGAGCAGGGAAAACCATTTGTGTCAGTGTTCAGACATTTAAGGTTACAGTATATTATCAGTGATTTGGCCTCCGCGAGAATTATCGAACAAGACTCTCTAGTACCTTCAGGTAAGAACAAGATGAAATTATGATTTTAAGTAATATCTTTCTGATTATAATAGTAATATCATAGAAAAAAATAATGAGGAAAATAGAAATTATCCTTAATTCCAATAAGGTATACATTTTTATACCAAAGCAGAATCATACCATGTAGATAATTTTCTGTGTTCACATTATATATTGTGAGTATTTTCCCATATCATTAAATACTCTTCAGAACATTTAAATGGCTATATAGTATTCTATAATGTGTGTGTTCTTTAATTTGCTTAACCAGCACACTATTTTGGACTAGACTTTCAAAAGACTTTTGAAAAAAAGATAAATTAATTAGATAAAATAAAAAAGACTTTTGAAGTGCTATTTAGAGGTCAGCTGCTTTTTCTATTAATACTCCTTTAATTTGTTATTTTCTGGTTTTCTTCTTATCCTAATTAAGACTTTATGTCAAAGTAAATGTAATATCTTTGCCAATTAAAATTTTGAAACAATTACTGGTTTAGTTTTTTAAGTTAAGTATCTAGTGCTTGAGTAGGATTAAGTTTAGTACTATATTTGCATTTAAGAAACAGAAGATTGACTTGTAAATTTGTATAGATTTGTCTGAAAGTTGTAAGTTTTTTGACACCTCGGTTTTTAATATAGCTGTGTGTTTATAGATTTACATTGTTAACTGAAATCTGTAATTTATTTACAAAAGTATTGAATGGAAAACAAACCCAGAGTTAACATTTCTGGTAGTTTTAAAATAATGCATTTTTTATAAAATCACTCTAGGCAGGTTTATAGACAGTGGTTTTTTTGGTTAATTTTGTATAAATCATTTGTATTACGTTTGTGTGGGTCGTGGGTCTGGGGGTTTTTTGTTGTTTGTTTGTTTGTTTTTTAAGCCACACTTTCTCTTGAAGGTTATGTTCCCTTATAGCAGTTCTGTAATAGTTTTAGTTTGTGTTATACACCAGACCCTAGCAATGGTGTAATATTAGATGCCAAGGCCTATTACACACTCCCACTCTAATCATACTTGCTTTTAAGGCTCTCTAGAAATGAATTTTGAAAGAGGTTAAAAGATAAAGTCTGTTGTAAAGTAGTTTAATTTAGGTGTTTCTGTGACGCAAGTGGATAAGCTTTGTATTTTTGGAATGCAAATGGGTACAGGTATTTCTAGTCTGAAATATTTTATTTATTACAAAATTAAAAAGAATTTGTATCCTAAATTTCTGACCAGATTTCAGCCATTTTTTTTCCTGACCTAAATTTACAGTAAAGGGCATTAGTTTTTCCTTTTAGAATATAAACGGACAAATAGTTTTTCCTATATATCCAAATAAAAGTTATCATTTCAAAAGCAGAGTATAAATTAAAATTATATCCCATGCTGTTTGCGAGAGGGCAGAAAGTGGCCACATAGCTCACATTTTTAAGGTACATTGGTAAATGCTGTCAATAGCAATGTATCCTAGATTTGAAATAAATGAAAATAATTTCAATTACTTAGCTAAAATTGACTGCTCATTTTTCAGAAATAGTGCCAAACACGTGTTAACATTATTCAAAGTTATGCATTCAGTAATCTGGGGAATTTTAATGCATACATTTTGATCATCTTTAGGTCAGAATTAAATTCAAATAGAAATTAAAATAGAAAAAATTAAATTTAAATTAAAATTTTAATAGAAATATGTTTAATTCCAAATTAAATCAGGATTTTGTATAGAAGCATTGTATTTTAGGATTTAACTGTGTCAAGCACAGTTGAATTCCATTATATCATGGAATTAGACTTACCTTAGGTCAGCGAAAGTTAGGTTTGTCCTGTTTGTAAAAAATTAGGTTTGTCCTGTTTGTCCTTTTGTAAAAAAAAAAAAGTGGCCTCATGTTAGTCTTACTTTAACTTCTCTAGCATTTTATATCATGGTTTGTTAGTTTTTTTCTTGAAATTCTTACAGTACCACCTTAGTTTAGAAATACTGTACTCTCCTGATTCTTTTCCGGTCTCTTTGACCATTCCTTCTCTTTTTCTTTTGTAAGCTTCTCTTACTCTGCCCACCTCTTAACTTCCTGAGGGTGCCCTTAGCGCATCATTGATATTGCATTCTATATAGTGTCCCAGAGTGCTTTCCTTCATTCATATGACTCACTGAAAGATTCTAGTTCTGACCTCTCCTCTGAGTTTCATACTTGAATATCCAGCTGTTAACTAGCCATGTGTAAATTGCTTCAGTTCACCTATTCAAAACAGTACTTATGGGCCTGCCTGGTAACGTAGTGGTTAAGAAGCCGCCTGCCAATGCAGGAGACACGGGATCGAGCCCTGGTCCGGGAAAACCCTGCATGCCGCAGAGCAACTAAGCCTGTGCACCACAACTACTGAGCCTGAGCTCTAGAGCCCATGTGCCACAACTACTGAAGCCTGCGTGCCTAGAGCCCGTGCTTTGCAGCAAGAGAAGCCACCGCAATGAGAAGCCCACACACCGCAACGAAGAGTAGCCCCCGCTCGCTGCAACTAGAGAAAGCCTGCTCGCAGCAACAAAGACCCAACACAGCCAAAAATAAATAATAAATAAATAAGTAAATACATAAAGTATTTTTTTTAAAAAAAAGTACTTATGTCTTTCCCCTCCAGCTCTAGTCCCTGGTTTTTTCTTCCCATGTTCGCTTATCAGTCATCAACATTAAAAACCCACCCAGCGGGCTTCCCTGGTGGCGCAGTGGTTGAGAGTCTGCCTGCCGATGCAGGGGACACGGGTTCGTGTCCTGGTCTGGGAGGATCCCGCATGCCGCAGAGCGGCTGGGCCCGTGAGCCATGGCCGCTGAGCCTGCGCGTCCGGAGCCTGTGCTCCGCAACGGGAGAGGCCACAACAGTGAGAGGCCCGCATACCGGAAAAAAAAAAAAAAACCACCCAGCCTCACAAAAAATGGCAGAATCCTGCAAGTCATCCTGTCCTCCTCAAACTGTCTTCCTCAAACTGTCTTCCTCCACATCCATTCACTATGTCCTATAGATTTTTTCCCTAGATAATTCTCAAACTCACCTCCTTTTTTTGCCTGCTACCACTTCCTTGTTAAGACATCGTCATCTCTTGCTAGATTACTGTAGTACAGAATATATCTGTGTCCTGGTTGGACTGTATGTTTTTCATCTTTTTCTCTCAGGTACATAGTACAGTGCTTGACAGGTAGTAGGCACTCAGTTTGTGTGAACTAAAATCATTTTCTGAAACATACTAACTTACATATGGCCTAATACTGTATTTACTCTATCAGATAAGTTTACGTTCTAGCTCCTAACCTAAGAACCTTAAAGGGGAGGAGGAAAAGTAAACAAATATGTGTAGATTCTTCAGTGTCGCAGGTAATACGCCAGATTATACATTTAACACCTATCATGTAACGTAATCTTTGAAATTATCAAGGTAGTTCCCATTTTATAGATGAAGTATTACTATCCTGTCATACAGCTAGTGAGAAGCAGAGCTCAAATGCAACCCCAAGTCTTACCTGTTCTAAAGCCCATATTTCTTTTGGCTACATCTTATTTAGAAGAAGTCCGCTATGTTTAATCTCTTTAAGTTTGCATATCCAGTTGCAGAAACTTAAGCAAACTTAACTTTGAATTCAAACTTAACTTTGAATCACCATTCTTTTGAGTATGTTTAATTTTTTGGCTTTTGATAACGAAGTAATGCAATAGATTTATTCCCTTACTTTGCATTGTGGGCAAGAAAATAGGTATTCTTGTAACTTTTTATATCAGGAATTACTGTTGTGGGAATAATGGGGAAACTTAATGCTTAATATTTTCGTAAATTCAATAGAGATGATAATTGTTAAAGCAGTATGAATTTTATGAAAACAAGTTGCTTAAAATGAAAAGGTATATAAATTCATGTAATTAGTTTTATTGAGAAATACTGTACTCAGTAGAGTAAATTTGTCATCTTTTGGAACTAGATTTTTAGGTTATTATACATGAAGATCTCTGAGACGAACTTCTCCATAATTTTATACTAATATACCTATAGATGCTCTGTACAAAATATTCTTTTATCCAGATAGGAATTTTTTATTATGTAGACTGTCCTTCACCTTCATGATCTAATTCTGACTTAACGTGTTTCATGTAACATTCAACCTGTAGGCTGTTTTTTGCTATATGCTTTACTAGTTGTGAGTAGATTTTTGTATGTGTATATACCTGAATATACACTCTTTCTTTCATTTAAACAATAAAACTAGGCAAATTCAGGGCGTATCTTATCTTTCTGTTTGTGTTTTAAAGTTTTGTAAATCTAAGACATTTAGATTTTCAAATAGTATACTTTTGGAGACCCCCTCCGCCATATCCTTTGTATAAGACAAGAGAAATGATCTAAATAAATTCATTGTGACTTATCTCATTTATTCTATTAGAAAAGTACTGTGTTTACATTCAAAACTGCTGTCGATTAGATCTGCAGCTGCTGATTTATAGCACTGTCAAATGCCACTTTGATGTGCCCGTTTTGAGTTTTTGTTTTGTATTTTGGTCTGATAAAGTTTAAAAGTGCTTAAATTTGTTTTCACTGAGTGGAAGTTTCTTGAAGGCACTTCTTCAGAATCTTTCCACCGAACACTAACTCTGCCAAAAAGGATTCTGGGAAACTCTGCCTAGTGTATCTGCGTTTTGGGAGATACGTCTGCATATAATCATATTAAAAACTCTGTATAAGGCAAATTGTTTCACTTATTTTTATCCCATGTTTTTCAATCTCATTTTATCAGAGATTTCCCCCTTTGTATCAACTGTCAACATTGCATTTGAACTAGTGGTTCTAGTGACATATTTTGGGGCTGCTGCTACTGGATGAACTACCTGTGACCAAAAAGATATCTAGTTTGACTTTTTACTCTTTTAGATTAAGGCAAGAAAGGAGGGACAAAAATGTGTACCCACATTTTTAACTTGTTAAAAATGCTTTCAGGGAATTCCCTGGCAGTCCAATGGTTAGGATTCGGTGCTTTCACTACCGAGGCCTGGGTTCAATCTCTGGTCAGGAAACTAAGATCCCGCAAGCCAGGTGGCGCAGCCAAAAAAAAAAAATGCTTTTAGTTTTAAAGGAGTTTATTCAAAGTTGTTGAAAGTAAATTTTAAAACATTTTCATGGGATATAGCTTATATCATATTTGAGAATATGAATGTGTAACCCTTTCATTCCATTTTTATAAATGAATCATGAAAAGCCATATTCTATCTCTGGATCAGTGAGTTTCAAACTACAGGCATAACCTGTAGTGAGTTGAGAAATCATTTTAATGGGAAGGGATCAGCTTTTTTTTTTTTTCTAATAAAATACAGTAAAACAGAATTTTAAAATCCAAATACCTTGCAAATAAGATGAACAATATGTGTGTAGGTATACAGAGTCACATAAATTTTGCTGTTAGTCTTTACCTACTGAAAATGAATTGTTTGTGGCCTAGATATTCAGCAGTTATTCCTTATAATAGCAACAATATTATTTTAGGGAAAGAAGCACTCATAAGTGTATTTATAGAGAATTTTAAGGAAGGACACCAATAAATCAGTGCAAGTCATCTGGATACCTTTTATTAGGTTGAGAATTATGAAGTGAAAACCCAGATTTTAATTGCACTAGGGTTTTTCCCCTGCCTTTCGGTAGAGGTAGAGAAATCATTTAACTTAAAAATTAGAAAAACTACCCTTTTAGTTGGGAATAAATAAGAGCAAAAAATAAATATGGTGCTAAGCCAGTTCTGCTTATATTTTTAATAAATCCATGTTTTATGTAAAATAATTAAAATTTCAGCTTCCACAGTCTCATTTTGTGGAAAAATTATATGCTTATTATTAAAGGGAAGAATATCTATAATTATTATATTCCATTTGCAATAATTTAAATTATAATAGTTATCTAAATCGTGTCAAAATTATTTCTTGAGTTGCATAATTCATCTAATAATTTAGAGATGGTATATTTCTCATTAATTGTCTTTAGATAATTTAATTTAGGAACAATCCATTATTCAGTTTTCTATTAAAGCTTTTGTTAAAACTGAAAATACTACTTTTGGTATGTTTCTCACAAATGAAAAATAGTATCAGCTATGAAAAGGAAATTATTAAATACAAGAATATACTTTTAACTAAAGTTTTAAATGTATGTAATCTAAGTAGAGTCTGTCCTAAAGCAAAGGAAGATAACATTTACCACTTTAAAAATCATTAAGCTGTATCGTTATAGCATATTTATAAAATATAAATTACCAGCTTTACTTATTGCTGTTTTAAACTTGAATTTTAAAATGGTAAAAATTTTATCAACTTCTTAAAATTTTTAAATCCTTTATGTTTTTCCATATTTCTTATTATTCTTATATGTATTTTTACATTTTAGAATGGCTATCTTCTGTGTATAAACAGCAGTGGTTTGCTATGCTCCGGGCAGAACAAGACAGTGAGGTGGGGTAAGTATGGTACATCATAGCATTGTTCATTAAAAAAAAAAAATTTTTTTTTTTTTTTTACTGAAATATAGTTAATTTACAATATTGTGTTAGTTTCAGGTATACAGCTAAGAGATTCAGTTGTATAATATATATTTTTCAGATTATTTTCAATTATAGGTTACTATAAGATACTGAATATAGTTCCCTTTGCTATACAGTAAATCCTTGTTGCTTATCTATTTTATGTATAGTAGTTTGTATCTGTTAATCTCATACTCCTAATTTATCCCGCCACCCCTCCCTTTCCCCTTTGGTAACCATAAGTTTGTTTTGTCTGTGAGTTCTTCTGTTTTTTATATAGATTCATTTGTATTATTCTTTTAGATTCCACATATAAGTGATATCTTATAATTGTCCTTCTCTGTTTGACTTACTTCACTTAGTATGATATTCTCTAGGTCCATCCATGTTGCTGCAAATGGTAATATTTCATTCTTTTTTATGACTGAGTAATACATATTCCATTGTATATAAATATACCACATCTTCCCAAGTCAGTCATCTGTTGCTGGGCCCTTGGGCTGCTTCGATGTCTTGGCTCTTGTAAATAGTGCTGCTGTGAACATTGTGGTGCGTGTATCTTTTTGAATTAGAGTTTTCATCTTTTTAGGATATATGCCAAGGAGTGGAATTGCTAGGTATGGTAGCTCTAATTTTAGATTTTTAAGGAATCTCCACACTTTTCCATAGGAGCCGCAGCAATTTACATTCCCACCAACAGTGTAGGAGGGTTCCCTTTTCCCCACACACTCTCCAGATTTATTATTTGTAGACTTTCTCATGATACCCATTTTGACTGGTGTGAGGTGACATCTCATTGTAGTTTTGATTTGCATTTCTCTAATAATTATTGATGTTGAGCATCTTTCCATGTGCCTGTTGGCCATCTGTATGTCATCTTTGGAGAAATGTCTATTTAGGTCTTCTGCTCATTTTTTGATTGGGTGGTTTGTTTTTTTGAGTTGTATGAGCTGTTTGTATATTTTGGATATTAACCCCTTGTAGGTCACATCATTTGCAAATATTTTCTCCCATTCCCTAGGTTGTCTTTTCATTTTGTTTATGGTTTCCTTTGCTGTGCAAAAGCTTTTAAGTTTGATTAGGTCAGGTCCCATTTGTTCATTTTTGCTTATATTTCTTTTGCCTTGGGAGACTAATCTAAGAAAATATTGCTACAGTTTATATCTGAGAATGTTTTGCCGATGTTCTTTTCTAGGAGTTTTATGGTGTCATGTCTTATACTTAGGTATTTAAAGTATTTTGAAGTTTTTTTGTATATAGTGTGAGGGAATGTTCATATTGATTTACATGTAGCTGTCCAGCTTTCCCACCACCACTTGTTGAAGAGACTGTCTTTTCTCCATTGTATTAATATATTATTGCCTCCATTGTTGTCGATTAATTGACCACAGGTATATGGATTTTGCTATGAATTTTTAAATGTCTTCATTATGTTGAAAAACCAGTAACAGTATTAAAGTCAAGAGCTGTCAGAGAAAAAGATCATGTAATCAGCTTTTATTCTTATATTTCTATAACTATCAATATTATAAATATTTATCTTTTTGGTCAATTAGTATAACAGAATGTTTGTATTGTCACTTGCTATATTAGTAAAATTGAATAATTGATATACTTTGTTTCACTTAGTGTTATGATATTCTTTTAAGCTATTGAAATATTAATAATGCTTTCATAAAGCATGATCTTCATATATATGTATAGGTAAAGCCAATTTTCTTATTTGTGGCAGTATTGTCAAATTCTCACTAATGTAATAGGGGTTTTTTTGTTTTGTTTTTTTAAGTTCTTTTTTTAAAAATATTTATTTATTTATTTATTTGACTGCACCAGATCTTAGTTGCGGCACGTGGGATCTTTAGGTGCAGCACACGGGATCTTATAGTTGCAGCACGTGGGATCTTTTAGTTGCGGCATGCGGGCTCTAGTTCCCTGACCAGGGATGAACCCAGTCCCCCTGCATTGGGAGCGTGGAGTCTTAGACACTGGACCACCAGGGAAGTCCCCTGTAATAGTTTTTTTGAAGACTTGAGTGTAAGGTGAATTAACCCATCTGGTTACGCAGGTGCCTTCCATCAAAAGCATATGACCCCTCTAGAAAATATTTATGTACTGTCTTCATTTTAAGAGAAAGCATATTATCTGTTCTTTCAATGTGTAGTGCTTTGCAGTTCAGTGAAGTACTTCCACATTTATTGTTTGATCTTTATACTAGCTCCTCGGTATAGGCAGTGTGAAGAGACAGTCCACCTGTGAGTACATAAAAAAGTTTTACATTTAATTTTTTTCCTGCCCTGATCTCTTTTAATTTATTTTTATACACTAAAGAACTTACTAAAATAATAGCCTAGTTGTGTTCATAGCTAAACAGTGAGTGTGTGAAAGGGTTCTATAAACTTAAGATAATGATTGCAAGATTATTATCCAGGGTTCTTAGTTTCTACTTTACTTGTAACTTATATCCCATCTTTTCCCAAATATATTCATAGCATACTTTTCTTGCACAAATACAGTAAGATTGTTGAAATAGGAGACCCCTCCAAAAAATGAGAGTTAATTATTTACTGGAATTCAGATTTGAAGCATTTTGTAATGTATGAAATGTTTTATAAACCATCCTACCTACTTCTTTTGTATATTCAGTTTTTAAATGTTGGATGTTCTCTATCATTCAAGATTTTTCTCATCTGTATCCTTTTTGAGTTTAATATAGAGTCTCACCGAAGAGACTGAGTTAGAATAAGTGGCTTTCTTGCATTCTTATTATGTATATGACTGTATTGCCCCTAATGAAGCACTCTCTTCCACACATACTGAGTATCTGCTCGCTACTGTAGGGCTGCTAAAGTGAGAAAGACAGTGTACTCCGTTGACTCTAGGTTATAATCTAGTAAAGTCTCCCTCCAGGGTTCTCCTCTTCCAAACGCTTTTCCACATTGCCAACAGGATTAGCCTCCTAAGTAGAAATATAATTTCACTTCCCTGCTTAAATAAGACCAGGGACATTTGATGATAGTTAGGGATTATTGCTTTATGTGTGATATATATTTACAGATTAAAGGATATGATGTCTGGAGGGTCAGCCTCAATAATAATCAGTTGGGAGGGATGTGGGGAGAAATGGGTTGGGAGTAAAACTAAAACAGGATTATTGAACCTAGATGATGAGAAAATTTGGCTCATTGTACTATTTACTTTTTTTTTTTTAAGCAAAGCTTTTATTTATTTATTATTTTTAAAATTTATTTATTTTTGGTTGCGTTGGGTCTTCATTGCTGTGCATGGGCTTTCTCTAGTTGCGGCGAGTGGGGGCTGCTCTTCCTTGCGGTGCACAGGCTTCTCACTGCGGTAGCTTCTCTTGTTGCGGAGCACAAGCTTTAGGTGCGTGGGCTTCAGTAGTTGTGGCGCGTAGGCTCAGTGTTTGTGGCTCACGGGCTCTAGAGTGCAGGCTCAGTAGTTACGGTGCACGGGATTAGTTGCTCCACAGCATGTGGGATCTTCCTGGACCAGGGTTTGAACCTGTGTCCCCTGCATTGGCAGGTGGATTCTTAAACACTGTGCCACCAGGGAAGTCCCTATTTACTTTTATATGTTTGAAAGTTTTCGTAAGAAAAAATTTTTAAGTAACAGAACAAATACATGGGAACTCTCTCTTATCTACAGGAAAATTTGAAACTCCTGTGAACGTAGCCTGTGGGGGCCCTTCAACAGTCTGTCCCTAATGCCTTTCGCTTTATCTCCTCTCATGCTCATTTTAGGCTCCAGCTGCACTAAGTCCTTCATACATTTAGTACCCTTTCATGCTCCGGTCCTTTTTTGCTAGTCCTTCTAACCTGGAATGCCCTTCCTCTGCATAGAGTTCACCCCTGACGTCTACCCCAACAAACTCCCTCTCAGGCACAAATAATACTTCCTCTGTTATGATCCCCACTCTTAATCCCAGGCAATAAACCTGTGCCTTCTTCATGCTCTTAACATCAGTTCTCTCCACGTTATTATCTTCTTACTTATGTCTAGTTCCCTGCTAGACTGAGCTCTTGGATGTCAAGGATGTGTTTTATTAGTTTTATTTACATTTCATTATTTTTTATGTATTGTTTCAATATATTTATTAGATAATGATGATGAAGATGGCCCCGGTATCTAGGTACTTAATAAATGCTGTATATGAATGAATGTATTTTATCATTTGGAATTCTAAGCTGATAATAATGTCATTTTATTATTACATCTTGAAATAACAGTGTTTCTCTTAGTTGATTAAGGTTTTTAAAGTAAGAGGGCCAAGTAAAGATTAACTGATAAAATTCTACAGCTGTTTTCTATTAAATACTGAGTTTGTATAGTTGTACTACTTTAAAAAATGGCTTGTGTGCGAAACAATAATATCAAATGGTAGGTGATACCAAGTCACGTCTTAAATAATAGATTTTAATTTAATTTTACTTAGTAGTTAGACTTTTAAGTGTTTTATTTTCTCGGTAAGCAGAATTTCTCATAGATTATTTCCCCCTCTTCTCTGGTTTCACTGGGCCCTAGTAAAAGTATTCTAGAAGTCAAGGCAATAAATGAAACACTAAAGATTAAAATTTTTTTTTTATTTAGCAGAGGTAATGGGCTAGATTTAATCATTGCATTTTGATTTTTATCTATACTACAAAATTTTATTTTTAAATCTAGTAGAAAGTTTTTCTCTTGTTGTAACTCACAGTTATTTTTCAAATATTAGTTGCTTATTTTCCGTGAGATTTCATGTTTTATATATATTTCTAGGCCTCAAGAAATCAATAAAGAAGAGCTAGAGGGAAATAGCATGAGGTGTGGTAGAAAGCTTGCCAAAGATGGTGAAGTAAGTATGGGTTGTGACTCTTAATAGTCTTATACAAATTGTTGTACTATTAGTGCAAAATATACTTTCAAAAACAAGCATGATACATATTATACCTCAGAAGAGCTTTTTTGTGGATTAGTTTCTGTAGCATGATCTCCTGGGCAAGGAGTTACATACTCAGTGGTGATTGATTATTCAGCCTTCCCTGAGACTGTTGAACTTTCTGGGTCTAGATATGAGATATGAGAAGATCCCTCAGCAAACCAGAAATAAAGATAAATAAGACGTTAAATGGGAGCTGTTACATAGTCTTAAAAGTAATTCTTTCTATTTTACAGTTACCCTAGATCAAAGACATTCACACGCTTTGATTGCTACCCACATTAAAAATTATGTATTTCATTAACACCCAGTACAAATGCATATACGTGAAACAAAAGTATTACAAAACAGTGCTTACAGCTACTTTGTCCTATAGATGTATTTCTACTTAATTTTTTTTAAAAAGCTGATTGTGACTCATTAAATTGATTTTACAGCCACTAAAGAGACATGAACTACATTTTTTTTTTTTTAACATCTTTATTGGGGTATAATTGCTTTACAATGGTGTGTTAGTTTCTGCTTTATAACAAAGTGAATCAGCTATACGTATACATATGCTCCCATGTGTCTTCCCTCTTGCGTCTGAACTACATTTTTTTTAAAAACTCTACCCTAATTGTAATTTTCATCTTTGAAAACAGTTCAGCCTAATTTAGATAACCATTTGCTTATTTTTCTCCCAGATTTTCCCTAATTTTAACTTTAATTTTGAAAGTTTCATTATTTTATGTTTGCATTCATAATTTCAGAGTATGAAAGAGGAATAGCATCTTATTTATTCCTTAGTCCTCCTTATTGTCGCTTCCAGACCTTGTTCCACCCTCATCGTCATTGAATCACAGCTCCTTTGAAGTGCATACTTCTGCACCACTCACTACTCTGACTGTGGCCATCATTCGCTCGGCTTGCTGGCTTTCTTTCTCCCTACTCTTCTTATCAGTCTTGGTGATTTTAGCATCTGTTCCCTGACCTTCCTTCCCTCCGTGATCTTGTGCTCTACCCTACCTCAGGAACCAATGTCCTATAAGCATATCCTCAATTTTTGTATCACTAATTCATGTACCTCTTCAAAATCTCCATTTTAAGCATACCACTTGCAGACTCCACCTCGTGTTATCTTTCTAACACTCTCCCTCTAGTACCTGGACTCCCAACAACTTTTTAACCCCACTAGAATGTACAATACATTGTTCTTACTATCTTTCCCCCATTACCCTCTCACCACATCCCTACTTCTTTCTTTACTTGACTTATATTTTATGTTACATCTTAAAATTGGTCCCTGGCTGGGGTGGGATGAATTGGGAGATTGGGATTGACATATATACACTATTGACACTATATATAAAATAGATAACTAATGAGAACCTACTGTATAGCTCAGGGAACTTTACTGAATGCTCTGTGCTGACCTAAATGGGAGGGAAATCCAAAAAAGAGGGGATATATGTATACGTATAGCTGACTCACTTTGCTGTGCAGTAGAAACCAACACAACACTGTAAAGCAACTATACTCCAATAAAAATTAACTTTAAAAAGTTATTGACCAGGGCTTCCCTGATGGCACAGTGGTTAAGAATCCACCTACCAATGCAGGGGACATGGGTTCGAGCCCTGGTCCGGGAAGATCCCACACACCACAGTGCAACTAAGCCCGTGCACCACAACTACTGAGCCTGTGCTCTAGAGCCTGCGAACCACAACTACTGAGCCTGCACATGCCACAACTACTGAAGCCCGTGCACCTAGAGCCCGTGCTCCACAACAAGAGAAGCCACCGCAGTGAGAAGCCCGCGCACTGCAGCGAAGAGTAGTTCCTGCTTGCCACAACTAGAGAAAGCTGGTGCACAGCAACGAAGACCCATTGCAGCCATAAATAAATAAATACATACATAAATTTATTTTTAAAAAGTCATTGGGCAAAATTAAGGCTGGGAACTTTTGTAGGTAACAATTAATTAAAAACAATATACAAGGTGAAAAAAAAATTGGTCCCTGGCTTATACTCTTAACTTCCTTTTTCCCTTTTTCACTCAAGTCAAATTCACCAGGCTAAACCCCAGTTCTTGTTAAATCCCACCTTTCCATGCATTCCATGCCTGCTTCCATACAAATGAATGTGACTAAAGAAAAACACCATACAAACCCCAGCAGGTTTCACTTGAATGTTGTAACTGTAAACTTCAAGCAGGTTTTTAGTGCTAAATGGTGATCCTCCTACATTTCCCTAGTGAATTTATCCTCCTACTCCTGGAGTAACTCTCATACCTTCTCAAAAGGGCAATGCTACCACCCTTATTCTTTCCATTGGCCTTGCTTCTTTCTTTATTCAGAAAATAAAAGCAGTAGGAAGAGAATCTGTGCACCCTCCTACCAACAGTACTACCAGTCTCCTTGCATCTGCAGCCGTGTCCTGTGCTTTTCCTTTTACCAGAATGGATGAACTGTCTGCTTCTATCCTAGTCCACCTCCTCTTATAATGGACGCCATCCCTTCTCACTTGTTCAAAAAGTTTGCTCCTACAGTCATCACCTCACTCTCCTGCATCATCAGTTTTTCTCTTCTGTATCATTCTCATTTAGCATATTAACATGCTACAGCATCCCCCATCTTAAACCATTCCCTGACTCACATTCCCCTCTAGCTTCCACTCCATTTCTCTGCACCCTTTTTAAGCAAAATTCATTGAAGAAAGTTGCCTGTATCCACTCCAATTCATTTACTCCAGTAAAATCAAGTGAAACGCTGTGCCATTGTCACCAGTGGTTCCTACATTACCCAGTCGAGTAGTTTTTAGTCTTCCGAAATTTCTTGGCAGCATGACCCATCTGTTCACTCACTCCACAGAGATTTTCTCCATTTGACTTCCAGGACAGCATACTGTGCTGGTTTTCCCCCTGCTTCGTTGGCTGCTCCCTCTAAGTCTTTGCTAGATCCTTCTGTTTCTCAACAAATGTTGGTGTGACTGGAGGCTCAGTACTTGGACTTCTTCCATATCTGTGCTCTCTATGCTGACTCCTAAGTGATCTCTTATTAGTCCCATGACTTTACACCAATTCCTAACTCCTGTATCCAGCTACTCACTTGACATCTTTCTTAGAATTCTAATAGCCTCTCAAATATAATGGTTCCAGCTGAACTCTTTGATTTTCATTCCCAAACTCCTCCTTCCCAAGTATTCTCCAGCCCATAGATAACCCCTCTGTTCATCCACTGCATAAGCTCCACACTTCAGGTTCTTCTTTCTTTTGTTCCATATCTGTTGTCCATAAGAAGTTCCTTTGAATATATATCT
>NW_020174420.1:2736205-2750258 GCF_003031525.2 Neophocaena asiaeorientalis asiaeorientalis | reverse complement strand
TATCTTCCAAAAATATATATTTATATTTTTTTTTTTTTTTTTTTTGGCTGCATTGGGTCTTCATTGCCATGCATGGGCTCTCTCTAGTTGTGGCGAGCGGGGGCTGCTCTTCCTTGCAGTGCACGGAATTCTCATTGCAGTAGCTTCTCTTGTTGCGGAGCACAGGCTATAGGTGCATGAGCTTCAGTAATCGTGGTGCACGGGCTCAGCAGTTGTGGCACGTGGGCTCTAGAGCACAGGCTCAGTAATTATGGCGCTTGGGCTTAGTTGCTCTGCAGCATGTGGGATCTTCCCGGACCAGGGATCAAACCATTGTCCCCTGCATTGGCAGGTGGATTCTTAACCACTGTGCCACCAGGGAAGTCCCCCAAATATATTCTTACCACGTCTACCACTACGACCCAAGTCCAAGCCACCATTATCTCTTGCCTGGACTGTTGTAGCTTCATAACTGCTCTCCCTGTTTTTACTCTTGTTCTTATACATTCTGTTTTCCACACAGCAGCCAAAATCATCTTTTTTAAATGCAAGTTAGATCATGTTACATCCTTCCCTAAAGTTTTCCGTTAGCCTCTTACCACACTTAGAAGAAATCCAAACTCTTTCCTACTGTGGACTCTAGGCCGTATGTTTTCTGGCCCCTGACTGACTCTCTGAACTCATCTCCAGCCTCCGTCCCCCTCAGTTATTGCCCTAGCCACGTAGCCTTTTTGCTGTTCCTCAGATATGCCAAGCGTGTTTTCACCTCCAGAACTTTGTACTTGTTCTCTTTGTCTAAGTCACTTTTCCCCAGATAGCTACCCAGTCCGCTCCTTAGTTGACTCAGGACTCTAATCTCATAGCCCCTCCTTAGAGAGATGTTCCCTGACCACCTGCCTGAACCAACAGGCTCCCCAGCTGCCAGCCCACCTCCCCTACCCTGTCACTCTCTTCTGGCATTCTATTCTGTCCTCTTCCATCCCGTTTCATGTTTGTTGTTCATCTCCTCCTCCACACAAACGCACACGTATTAAAATATACATTTACTAGGGCAGAAACTTCTTTACTGCCATTTCTTTAATGCCTAGAGCAGTACCTGGCACAAAATATGTGCTCAGTAAATATCAGTGAACTCTTGATTTAATGTTGTAATTCAGAGGGTCAACCGAACACTTGAAGTCCTAACTTTACTTCATTATACAACGCCACTTTACTTAATAGTCTCTCATTAACTATTAGGTGATAGAATAAACAAACTTGTGAACCTCATGATGGTATTTAAAATAACTCAGTTGTGTATCTGTTGGTTAGTTACTTAAGGTATTTTAGGGTATTTTTAAAATTTAAACTAAAAAAGACAGTTCACTCATTTCTCCCGCTCCCCACCCCTCGCCCCTGGCACCCACCAAGCTGTTCTCTGTATCTGTAAGCTTAGGGTTTGTTTTTTTTTTTAGTACATATTTTTTTTTAGATTTTACATATAAGAGAGATCACACAAGGTATCACTTAAGGTATTTCAGAGTATTTTTAAAGCAGGAAAAATTTTAGCAGATTCCTATTACCTCTATCTAGACTCCTAGTCCCCTAAACTATACCTACTTAGAGTTGGTATAGCTTATAACTATCAACTAAGCCATATTAGTTATGATAAACTAATTAGTTTAACATACTAGTTATGATAAAGTGTGGAGAGTTGATGAAACAGATCATGAAGAGACGATATTAGGAAAGTACCTGAAGGAATAATGATCATAAAGGCTGCTTTTGCTGGCTTTGATATATACTATGTCTATGTGGTAAACCTTGTATGTATATCACAGATATATTGTGTGTGCTAAGCCTTAAGGCACTGACAAAAAGTAGGGACCCATAAGACAGAAATACTTGAAATGAATTAGAAAAAGAAAAGACAGTTTGAACTTTTTATTTTTGACTTGCTAATATGATAAACTGAAGTAAATCTTTCTCCTTTGTATTTTAGTACTGCTGGCGGTGGACAGGTTTTAACTTCGGCTTTGACCTGCTTGTAACTTACACCAATCGATACATCATTTTCAAACGCAATACATTGAATCAGCCATGTAGTGGATCTGTCAGTTTACAACCTCGAAGGAGCATAGCATTTAGGTAGGATGAGATTTTCCCACCCCACTCTTCCTCACTCTAAAAGAACTATAAGAAATGAAATAAAACCATAATTTACACCAACAATAGTAGAACTTTGGTAAGATACAATATATATGAAACTGCAAGGAAATGATAAAGCTCCATTCCTACAAAATGTATTAATAATCAAACTTATAAGACCCAGATCTAGTATGTCAGGAAGAAAGAACGGGCTGGAATATGAATGGTGTAGGATTGATACTGGGCTTGAAGCTGTTGCCTTGCTGCTATTCCTAGAAAATAAAAGGTCTAAACTGGAAATACAACAAGGTATTCTTACAGGAAAACATGTCTGGTATTTTCCTTAACTTTCTATAGGATTTCAGATATGTCCAACTTTGCCTAATAGTTGAGCTGGCAATATTTTTCTGGAGAGGATGCTGACAAAATGGAAAATAGCTTAATGAACGGATTATTTAAAAGTCATATATTTACCTTATACCATACACAAAAATTAACTCAAAATGGATCAAAGACCTAAACATAGGAGCTAAAACCATAAAATAAGTCTTGGAAGAAAACAGGGGAAAAGTTTTATGACATTGAATTTGACAATGATTTCTTCAGTATGATACCAAAGCACAGGCAGCAACAACCACAAAAAAAGTTGAACTTCATCAAAATTAAATTGTGTGTCAAAGGACACTTAACAAAGTGAAAAAACAACCCATGGAATGGGAAAAAATATTTGCTAACCGTATATCTGATAAGACTATATAGAGAACTCCTAACATTCCCCAACAAAAAAACAACCTGATTCAAAAATGGGCAAAGGACTTAAATAAACATTTCTCCAAAGAAAATATACAAATGACCAATAAGCACATGAAAAGATGTTCAACATTACTAATCATAAGGGAAATGCAAATCAAAACCACAGTGAGATACCACCTCACACCTGTTAGGATGGCTAATATCAAAAACAAAACAAAAGTGTTGGTGCAGATGAGGAGGAATTAGACCCTTGTACATTGCGAGTAGGAATGTAAAATGGTGCTTACTTTGTGGAAAATGGTGTGGCAGTTCCTCAAAAAATTAAATAGAATTACCAAAATGATCTAGGAATTCCTCTTCTGGTTATTTACCCAAGAGAATTGAAAGCAAGGACTCAAACATATTTGTACACATAGCAACATTATTCACAACAGTTAAAAGGTGGAAGCAACCCAGGTATTGACAGATGAACGGAAAAACAAAATGTGATGTATACCTACAATGGAATATTATTCAGCCTTAAAATGGGAGGAAATTCTGACATGTGCTATAACGTGTCAGCTTGAAGCTTGAAGACATTACACTAAGTGAAATAAGCCAGTTACAAAAGAACAAAAATACTGTATGATTCCACTTACATGAGGTACATAGAGTAGACAAGTTTATAGAGACAGAAAGTAGGATGGTGATTGTCAGGGGCTGAGGTAAGGGGAAACGGGGAATTCATGTTTACTGGGTACGGAGTATCAGCTGGGGAAGAAGAACAGGTTCTAGAGATGGATGGTGGTGATGACTACAGAACAGTGTGAAATGTGTTGAATACCAAGAACTATACATTTTAAAATGGTTAAAATGGTAAATTTTATGTATATTTTATCACAATAAAAAAGGCAGGGGGCTTCCCTGGTGGCGCAGTGGTTGAGAGTCCGCCTGCTGATGCAGGGGACACGGGTTCGTGCCCCGATCCGGGAAGATCCCACATGCCGTGGAGCGGCTGGGCCCGAGAGGCATGGACACTGCGCCTACACGTCCGGAGCCTGTGCTCCGCAATGGGAGAGGCCACAACAGTGAGAGGCCCGCGTACCACAAAAAAAAAAAAAAAAGAAAAAAGGCATACTTGGGGACTTCCCTGGCGGCGCAGTGGCTAAGACTCCGTGCTCCCAATGCAAGGGGCCTGGGTTCGATCCCTGGTCAGGGAACTAGATCCCACATGCATGCTGCAACTGAGTGTTCTCATGCCACAACTAAGGAGCCCATGTGCTGCAACTAAGACCTGCTGTAACCTAATTAATTAATTTTTAAAGGCATACTTATAAATTATTTTTATATCTCAGATATGTATAATAGCACAAGCCTGTAAATCTAGATGGAATCAGTTTATAATTTGAAAAGACTTTAAATTCTTAACAAATAAGACTTAAAGAGAATTTTTAAAAATTAAAAGAATATGGAAGAAAAAAGTAATTATTAAAGTAAGGTAGGGCTTATTTAAATTGATATGTGCTTTAAAAAAATCATTAGTTTTTGTGTGTGTGTGTGTTTTTATTCTAGATTACGTTTGGCTTCTTTTGATAGTAGTGGAAAACTAATATGTAGTAGAACAACTGGCTATCAAATACTTACACTTGAAAAGGACCAGGTATGTTTGATTACTTTTCTGTTAATTTTTTCATTATAGTATTTGCCTTTTGACTCCTCTTTTGAAAATTCTTAAGTAGATTTAATGTTTGATTTAAAGATTGGTTTGAGAATTTTTTGAAGGTAAGTATGGAAGTACTATGTTCACTTTTGCATAATTTACTCCATTCTACCAGAAGTGTAACTAAGACCAAAAACAATAATAATAAAAAGAAAACAGGGCTTCCCTGGTGGTGCAGTGGTTGAGGGTCCGCCTGCCGATGCAGGGGACACGGGTTCGTGCCCCAGTCCGGGAGGATCCCACATGCCGCGGAGCAGCTGGGCCCGTGAGCCATGGCCGCTGAGCCTGCGCGTCCGGAGCCTGTGCTCCGCAACGGGAGAGGCCACAACAGTGAGAGGCCCGCGTACTGAAAAAAAAAAAAGAAAACACAATTTGATTTGAGGGGCAGAGCTGACAATAAGGAAATAATTATTCATCCTGAACATGATCTTCACAAAGTGATGAATCTTAATTGTTTTCTCCATTGTGTTCATTTATTTATACAGTAATAACATATCTTAAAGACAATCCAGTATATCTCCATAGCTCCTAGATATTAAGTGAACATTATCCTCTAGCACAGTAGGTTTCTAAAATGACAGACATCTGTAATGTTCCCAAAATTATCTCTAAAGCCATTTGTTTTTTCATAAATCACATACATGTAGAAGTTTCAAAATGTCATGATGAAAAAGTAAACCAGTTTCAAAAAGTAAAATGAGAGCTGTTAAAAATCAAGGATGTTTATTTCTAGTAAAGCTAACCACCATTCCAAAGGACATACTGTTTTAATAAAGGGTTTGGAGCCTATGGTTCCCATAAATTATTAGAAGTTAGCAGTTTTCCTCAGACTGAAGAGACTCTCATAAAACATCAAAATTTAGCACTGCAAGGAACCTTGAAGTGATAGTTCTGACCTCACCTACCCTGTATGAGAACTCCTTTAACAGCATTCTTACGGAGGCTCCTCAACCATTGTTGGAACTCTTAGTGAGAGGGAGCTGACTCTGTCGTGTGGTAGGTGTAAGTGAGAGGGTAGGTACATAAGAAGATTCAAATCTGCCTCCATTGGAATTCTCTGTTGGTCCCTCTCACCCTCTTGAGCTGCATGGACAATATCTATGTTTACCTTCAACTTGGAACTTCATTAAAAAACATTGTCGGGGCTTCCCTGGTGGTGCAGTGGTTGAGAGTCCGCCTGCCAATGCAGGGGACACGGGGACACGGGTTCGTGCCCCGGTCCGGAAAGATCCCACATGCCGTGGAGCGGCTGGGCCTGTGAGCCATGGCCACTGAGCCTGTGCGTCCAGAGCCTGTGCTCCACAGCGGGAGAGGCCACAACAGTGAGAGGCCCGCATACTGAGAAAAAAAAAAAATTGTCATGGCTCAAAGCAGCCAGAGACTTAATTAAAAAGCACCAGGCCAAGATAGTAGTTGTATTCCTAGTATTCCTTGATTTGTTCATTCAGCAAACATTTGTTTCCCTACTTCATGCTAGGTTCTATGCTAGGAATGGAGGAAATAAAGAGGAGCTTATATAGCTAAGTAGAAGGAGAGGGATGGGCTCAAAGAGTGTGTAACGTTGAGGGAGACATCTCTAACCTTTACTGTGGGGTTGGGGACAGGTGTGGTTATTGGGGGAGGGGCAGAGACACAGTTCAGGGAAAACCTCTTCTGGACAAGTTGAAAAGTGAATGGATACCTGAACCAAGCCTCAGATGATGAGTAAGATAGAGGCAAGGGGGCTTCCCTAGTGGCACAGTGGTTAAGAATCCGCCTGCCAATGCAGGGGACACGGGTTCAAGCTCTGGTCCAGGAAGATCCCACATGCCGTGGAGCAACTAAGCCCACGTGCCACAACTACTGAAGCCCGTGCGCCTAGACCCTGTGCTCTGCAACAAGAGAAGCCACCTCAATGAGAAGCCTGTGCACCTCAACGAAGACTAGCTCCCACTCACTGCAACTAGAGAAAGCCCGCGCGCAGCAACAAAGACCCAACGCAGCCAAAAGTAAATAAATAAATAAATTTAAAAAGATAGAGGCAAGGCAGCACATGGGTCATTCAAGGAATGGAGAGGTTTGGAAGAGGAAGGGTTCAGTAGGTTTAGAGCCAGGGCATGATGGGCTATGGATGGAGTTTGGACTTTTTCCTGAGCTCTGTTAGAGAGCTATGGAAGGATTTTAGTTGGGGGGTTGCATATGTGTTTTATGTAGCTTATAGACGTTTGTTATAGAAAAATAGAAAATAAAAATAAGCAGAAAAAAAATCATACATAGTCCACTGAGAGATGACACTGCTGATATTTTTTTCATTCCCTATATCTTTTTTCCAAAATTTTATCTTACTGTTAACTATTTTGTAGCCTGCTCTTTTTCCACTTTGTTGTATATAGATAGCTTTTCTTGTCAATAAATATATATCCACAACATCATTTTTATTACTGCATAAGAGTTATTTTAGATATACCATAATTTAAATAATGCTTTTTTGGATAAAGTTGATTTTTTTGTTTTTTCACTATTGTAAAAAATGTACATGTATCTTTATATGTTTTTCTGATTTTTTAGAAGATGAATTCCACAAAGTGGAATTCTTGTCAAATAAATGGTGTATATATTTTCTTTTTTTTCTTTTTTCTTTTTTTTTTTTTTTTTTGCAGTACGCGGGCCTCTCACTGTTGTGGCCTCTCCCGTTGCGGAGCACAGGCTCCGGACGCGCAGGCTCAGCGGCCACGGCTCACGGGCCCAGCTACTCCGCGGCATGTGGGATCTTCCCGGACCGGGGCATGAACCCGTGTCCCCTGCATCGGCAGGCGGACTCTCAACCACTGCGCCACCAGGGAAGCCCGGTGTATATATTTTCTAATGGCCAAATTGCCCTCCAAAACTACTGTCAACTTACACTCCCTCCAGTAGTACAGGAGAGCATACGCAACAAAGTGTATCATTCTTTCTAGTCCTTCTCCCAATATAATAAGTGGAAACAAATCATTTATTTTAGTTTTCATTTGTTTGGTTTCTGATATAGTTGGTTTTTTTTTTTTTTACTTATTGAACATATTGTATAAATTGACAGTTTATGTTTGTTTTTTTTTAATTAAGGTGTTTGTTTTCTTGTTAATTTTAACACCTTTTATATATTAAGAATAATAACTTTGTGATATGCTATACTTTTTCCATTTTTGTAATTTATCTTTCACCCTTCATGAAACAGTCTATCAATCTCTTCCTTTAATGAGTTGTTCTTTCGATGTGCTATTTAGGCCTTCTAACTGGGATTATATAGTCATCTGGGTTTTTTTCCTATTCCTTTTATTTTTTCATTGGAGTATTTTGATACATCTAAAGTGTATCAGATGTGTCAATGTGTTTGAAATGCCATTTTTATCATATACTGTAAGTCCTTATATACTTGGTTTCATTTCTGAGGTTTCTGTTTTACTGATTTTATTGTGGAGACAATAATGCTTTGTTTTCATTAGACTCAATTTAAAAAGAATTTTATTACCAGTAATGCAAATTCACCTTCACCCTTCTCTTTTCAAAAATCCCTGGGTTCTTTGTGCATGATTATTCTTCTGTATGGGGTATAGAATCATTTTGTCCAGTTTCCTCTCAAAAAATCCTATGAGGGTTTTGCTATATACTGTTAAATATAATTTGTGAGAAATTGATATCTTCCCTTCTGGAATATGGTATTTTCTACATTTAATCAGGTCTTCCCTTACGTCTCTAAAATTTAGTTTTCCCCCGTATTTATTCTTACATGTTTCCTGGAAGTATAATGCTAGGTATTTTATATTTTAGTTACTAACATGAAATGAATCCTTTATAAATAGTTTTTGATGACTATAGGAAAGCTAGTGATTTTTATATATTTATTTTAAAACTATCCCTCTTACAGGACTATGCTAACTTTAATCCTTGCACTATAGAAGGATCTCTCAGAAATGTGTAAGAAGGACTAGAAACATGATAGTGGCAGAAGACAATTTAGAAGCTATTGCTATAATCCAGATCAGAAATGGTGAGAACCTTATGGAAGGCAGCAATGAAGATGAAGAAATGTTGATGGGTTCTAGAAATAAAGGGGTGCAATTGATAAAATTTGGTGCTTAAGTATGTGTGAGGGTGAGGACAAAGAAGTCAAAGATAGTACCTGGTTTTGTGACTTGGGCAACTTAATTATAGTGGTAATAATAATCCGTCCTATAATTACCGATATTTGAATTATAGGAAGGAAAATGAACATGACTTAAAGTGAGGGTGAAGAGATGATGAATTCAGTTTAAAGCATATTTAATTTGAAGGCATTGAGGTGAGAATTCGATAGACCAGTGGATAAATGGGTCTGGAGTTTATAAGCAACGCCTGGGCTAGAAATAATGATTGGATGAGATAAGCTACAGGAAAATATGTCAAGAATATGACAGGAGGGAAACCTAGGGAACACTGGTCTTTATGGGGTGGGCAAAAAAAGAAACCTGGTAAGACATGTAAGAGCTGGGATGGGGAATCAAAGCCAATTGCAAGGGTGAAAGTATAGATGGCACAGAAAGAAAGGAAAGAATAGGTAGTATTCAGTAGCTGATGCTTTGAATTTGAGCTGCTTTATGTCTAAGTGAAGATTTCTAGTAGGGAATTAGATGTATGGCTCCTGGAATTTAGACCTGTAAATAGAATGTAGGGCAGTAATAGAGCTATAGTACAGGTAAGTAGCATGAGCCTCAGAAAAGCAGAGAAGATAGAAATAACGGTCTGGAAACAGAGATGAAAACCCAGGAAGATACCACCACTCTGATGCTGTGATGTGTAGACTTCACTGCTTCCACTGCATAGTGGAAGAAGGAAAATGGAGCTTTTCTATAAAGATGCTTCAATGCAAATGTAGGTGTAAATTGAGCCCTCAGGTGGAGTTAAAGGTTTGATGAAGCTAGAATTAGATCTGTCTAGTTTGAGGAGGGGAAATGGGGATTAATACAGTTCAATATTCAGAAATTGGTATGTCCATTCAGCCCCCAAGTGATGTCCGCATGGATCCCTTCTTTTCCCAGAGTTGGCCCTTTGATCTACTCTCCCCCACCAACCTTAACTATATTCAGATACCAGAATGCTAATCTTCCTTGGAGTCCTTGTTTGGTCGTGGTAGAGAATCTTGCTTTTGTCATCAGATACACATATCGTCAAAGCATATGCCCTCAACAAACTTAGTAAATGTGCCTTCACTCAGGTTATTGCTACAAATGTTGACTAGTCCAGGGTGACTCAAGCATCTAAAGATCAACTATGCTTTGAGATAATTGCTCTCTGCTTAACCCTGTTAGCGCCATCAGCCCAGGTGATTGCTTCACCTGACCTATCATCGTATCCATTTTGTTCACTAACTTAAAAAAAAAAAAAAACACCACTTTGCCCATTTTGGAGAACATAGAGATTGTGTGTGTTTGTGTGTGTGTGTCACATTTCTATTCCCTACCTTCTTTATCCAAATTTATCTTGCTGCTCCCCCAACACAGAAGCTGTGTCCAGTTGAGCCTTTGTCAATCACTCAAATGTTGCAGTTTTTGTCCCTCTTCATTGCAGGAGCACATGCTTCCATTAAACATTTTAAATTCTAGATTTAAACAGTATTTTAATAGTATATTCTCCAAAATGTATAAAGGTGAAACTAATGCATATTATTTCAGTATCCAAGTATTTAAAAAGTAGGAGTTCTCATGTCAGTGCTACGGCTTATATTCTGAGGATTTATTCTGTTCACCAAATACTGCTGATAAAGGGTTCCAGAGATCTGTAGCATTGAGTGAGTGAGGGTTCCATTCGTCACTCTCAGGTGTAGTATCAACTCCTTTCTCTGTGGAATTTCAGGTCATTCTCATGTGTATTCATGTAACTGAACCTGAAATTGATTTTACATGATAATGTATTTTAGGTTCCAAGAGACAAATAACATGTTTGCATTAGAGACAGTGGGAAATCTTAGACAAGAGTGGGAACCATGCTTATTGGTGATAATAATGACTCCCCACCTTCATCCCAAGTATTTGCTATACATAAAGACCATCAGACGTTGAAGCCAAATGAGAAGTGTGTGTATTTGTGCACTGTATCTGTTCATAAAATATGTAGTTACTTGATTAGAAATTTTTCAGTAATGAAAATTACTACCGTTATTTATTACTTAATATATAGCTGGCTTTGTGAGCCCTCTATGTGCATTGTCTCATTTAATCCTCAGTGTAATCACATGAGGTAGGTACTCTTATTGTCCCCTTTTACAGTAAGGAAGCTGTAGTTGATAAGGTCAGTGACTTGCCCAAGGTCACACAGCTAGTGGGTGGGAGTTTTGAGATTTGAGCAGTGACTCTCAGACTCCAGATGCATACTTTTAACCACCATACTAACCTTCAGTTTACTCAATTCAACAGTTTGGTTCTCTGTTTTATTTTTATAATATTACTATTATTAAAGCAACAAATTTGTTTTATAGGAACAAGTAGTGATGAACTTGGACAGCAGGCTTCTGATCTTCCCTTTATATATCTGCTGTAACTTCCTGTATATATCTCCAGAAAAAAGAACTGAAAATAATCACCATCCAGAAAATCCAGAAAACTGAGGATCTCATCAGCTGGAAACAGTAGCACTTTGTAAACTTTTTTGGCCAGCTTTAATTTAATGGCCCTGCAGATATTCACATCTAAGGTGACTAACAGTGACAAAGGCCTTATGAACTGTTCAGATAATACAGAAGACTATTCTTATCCTCATTATATTTCTATGCATATATAAAAAAACATTTTAAAGCCAAGAAAATATCTGTCAAACCGTTTGTTATAAAGATGTCGACTCATGCTTTTTAATTTGGCATCAGTAGAAAATTGCCGTAGGTAAATTTCACATTTCTCTGCAACCAAATATAGAGTTAATTTTTAGCTTGAACTTTGATCCTACCTAATGTTAGTGAACCTCAATTATCCATCTGTAAGTTTTATTTTTATTTGGCTAAAAGAATGCTAAAGGAATAATTTGGCCAATTATAAATGCTGTTTCAGTTGGTGTGTTTAAAGCTGTCCTTTAATTTTTCAACTGCTCTTTATGATTCCTCCTCCTAGTCAAATATTCTTCCAATCTATATATGTTTTTAATCATTAAAATTTTTTTTCATGGTTTTGAAGACTGAGGAACTTTTTCTTTAACTTAAACATTTTCATGCTATTTTATTTTGCTTTTTATTGATATTTAGCTTTACTAAGATTTTAACAACAAAAAAATCAGGTTCAGACTTTCAAATGAACTTGGATGGGGGAGAAAATCAGTTGGATTCTGAGGATATTCCTTTGCCTTACATGGTCTTTTCTTTGACATTCTGTACAGCTCTATTATTAGGTCACAGATTATTTATGTACCAAATATTACACTTTAAACATTCTCATATTCTGTGATCTTTTTATTTATGTTCAAATTTTTTAAATTGGGAATCCTATTCCTACTTAAGCTCAGGACTTTACAACCTCTGAATTGAGTGCCTTTGAGTTACACATGCTATTAGAAATCTCATAGTAAATGTAAATAAGGTCGGAGGATATCATATAGAAGCTGATAATAAAACATTAATGTACAAATAGAACTTATTTTTGTCAAAAATGAGATGTACATTTGTCATGATTTATATATGTTGGTTTCTTGTGTTTACTGCTGTTTTGAAAATAGCCATGCTCATTGTCTTTCCAGTCAAAGTGAGTACTTTTTGTGATTAATGTATATTTTTAGTATGTTTTAAGAAAAATGGGAATTACTTTTGTGTATCTGTACAAATAAATACTCATTTGGAAAAAAAAATCAGCTATTATATAAAATGACCAAAATAAAAAAATGAGTTGAAACCAGAATTTTTCTTCCAAGTTAGATTTTTTCCAATTAGATTTAACTTTTAGAATTTATTGCTAGTTTTTCTTCCCTAGTGATATGTCCATAGATTCATAAATCACTTTTATCCTTTCAAAATTCATCCTCATGGTAAATTTAAAGGAAGCTTTTAAATGCCTTCCCTATCTCCACCCCTAGAACTGTAGTAAAAAATCCAATAATTTGGCTGTATTGAGGCTTCATTTCTTGTTTTTGTATTTGGCTATAACTATATATCTCTTCCATGAGATGCTTTTGTTTTTTTCCTATCTATGGTAATATCAGAGGTTCCTCACCCTTACATATTAAAAAATATAAATAAATACCAAACAAATTGAATTCTTTGAATAATTGAATTTTTCCAAATCTTGGGAGTAAAGATACTTAAAATTTGAGTATATTAGTGAGTAAAATTATTTCATTTCACTTATATGAATTAATCAAATTGGAATTACATATGGTTCCTGTCCATTCTTTGTTTCCTGGCCAAATTGCTTATGTCATTCACAGATAAAATAAATATTTGTTCAGTCATAAGTAGGTTGTGTTCTCATTGGAGAAACTGGTAATTGTCAGCTAGTACTTCACGTTGATAGTAAAGATCTGCTTTTGTTTTCTTACCAAATACTTTAATGTTTGCATACTTTTCATTCTTTATAATTGGAATATTTTCAATAAAGTATTAAAAGTGTCAGCTGAAGTATCATATAAACTATTATATATGAAGGTGTTTGTCAGCTTTTGCCTTATAACCTTTGCCAAGTGTTTTTTTAAGCTGCAAGGGCTAGAAAACAACATTACCCACTAATAATTATTTTTACTTGGCTATCAGTAAAGAAGAGGTCCTTAAGAGAAAATGTTCTAGAGTTCCATGCTAAATTATTAAAGAAAGATATGAGTGTACCTTTCCTTTTTTTTTTTCTTAAATAAATTTGGCTTGAAACTTAGCAAGGTAGGCAAAATTAAATGAATGTTGTAGTCATTAGCTTTTTAACCAAGTGTTTAGCAGCCAACATTTTATCGCATTTCAAGTCTTTAAATAGGATTCATTGCCATCATTAATGAGCAGATTTCAACATCAAATGCAAAATTAGGGTTACCAAGAGTCAATTTGGCTTTCTAAATTTAAGTTAATTAAAATTAAATAAAACTTATTAAAATTTACTTCCTCAATCACACTAGACCCATTGTAAGTGCTTAGTTAACCACATGTAACTAGTGTCTACTGTATTGGACAGTGCAGATATAGAATATTTCCATCATTGCAGAAAGTTCTGTCCAACAAAGGTGATCTAGAATATTGGACTGTTAACGCTGAAACTATGTCAGGAGTTATATTCACTTAAAGATGAACCCATGTAAAGAATAGAAAGGATAATAGAGCCAGGGGTGCAAATGGTAGATAACTTGTCAATCACCTAGAACGATGTGTTGAATCATAATTTCAAGCAATGTGTACCTAAATCACTTGACTACATTAAAAAACAAAAGTCATTGTACAGTTTCATCCCAACCACAGAGTTTGCAGTTCTTCCCAAAGTCCACGGTACAGGGATACAAAAGCAAAAAAACCTCAAACATCATCAATCACTGTTAACCAGTTGTCAG
>NW_020174420.1:2656387-2736025 GCF_003031525.2 Neophocaena asiaeorientalis asiaeorientalis | reverse complement strand
ATTACTGACTCAACAACATGCATCCATTTATAATGATCAAGTAGGATACTTTTGTAAAGGCTGGTGATTTTACATAAAATAGGACTAGAAGAGGTAAAACAAAGTTTAACCAAGGCTAAAAATAGTACATTTGCCGGAATCACAGATGGTTAATGTTGATTCTTATGTAAAGTACATACATACTTTACAGCTTGCCTTTACTGAAAAATTGCTGTCTGGTTGGGGAGGGAAGTTATAAGCAAGTGTGATTACAAGTGTTGACAGTACCCCAGCCCTACTCCACTCAAAACCCATTAAAATGGCCATTAGAATGAGAGAAACTCAGGTATTGAAAACAGGATTTTTCTTCCAGATACAGTGCTGGATAATCTGAGAGCGGGCAACTTGATCAGTAAATAAGGAAGCCCTAGCAGAATACAGTTTCTATCCCACATCTTAAAGGGGGAGGAGCCATTTAGAGACATACTACTTCTTTTCCTGCCTATGGTTAATCTCAGGGCTGTCCCTTTAGGAAACTTACTCCTTTGGTTTTTTTCTTTCTCTTCTGTACTTTGCTTTTTGTCCCTCTATACTCACACCAATATTTTAAACATGCTTAAGTTTCTCCCATCTTTGAAAACCCTTCTACATTTACCTGCACCCACTGCCATATTTTGCCCTGCATAAGCCAAACTTCTCAAGAGGGTTTTATGCAGGGAATTCCCTGGTTGTCCAGTGGTTAAGACTCCGCTTTCACTGCCTTTCACTGCCATGGACCTGGGTTCAATCCCTGGTGGCAGAGCTAAGGTCCCACAAGTCGTGTGGTGCAGCCAAAAATAAAACAAAAGGTTATACAAGTTCTCTCTCCACTGCAAAAGCTATTCACAACCCAACTCCACTAAAACTGAGTCAGCAAAGACTTTGTTGCTAAATCCTTTAGGTTAGATGTGGGGTTTTTTTTCCATTCCTTTTAACATTTAAAATTAACCGCTTTGTTCTTAAAAACAGCAGCCTTCTCTTAAAACATCTCTGACCTCACACTCAATGGGTTTTCCTTCTCTCTCTCTGGCTCCCCCTTAGTCTCATTTTGGGGTTCTTCCTCTAGCTGTCTCCAGGCCCTTTTCTCTCAGCCTCCCCGGGGTGGTTTCATGCACTCTCATGGCTTCAAATGAACATCTATGTTCTGACGATTCCTTTTTTTGGAATCAAAAAATCAGCCTAGATCTCTCTTCCAAGCTCCAGATAACACATCTAGTTGGCATCTCCTTTTGGATGTTCAGAATGGCACCTCAGATTAGTATGTCCAAGATCTGAACATATGGTCTTTACCCAAAACTTACATTATGTACCTTAGCAAATGATGCTACCATCTACCCAGTTGCACAAACCAGAAACCTGGATGTCATTGTTGAATCTAAAATTCTATCATTCTCTGCCTCCAAAAATCAAGTTTTTCCAGTTTTATCAATTACTTCTCAAATTCAGCCACTTTTCACCTTACCTACTGGTAACACTCTAGTACAGGCCACTGGAGTTTCCAATCTAGATTATTGTACCATCCTCCCTAGGTGTTCTCCCCCTGTAGTCAAGTCTCCAGGGACCCAAAGTGTTCTCTGAATAAACGCAAATGTGATTCCCTCTGGTCCTCAAAGCTCTTCAAAGGCTATTGCTTTTGCCTCAGGATAACTCTACCATAGCTTACAAGTTTTCTAGCCTTGTCTTTACATTTCACTCCTTGCTGCCTAGGTGGCTGCCATACTTCTTTAGTTCTCTACTTTTAGCCTGTCTGCTCCCTTGCCTCTTGCCCTGGCATATGCAGTCTCCTTTGCCCAGACAATCTCTTCCACCTGTCCACACCACAAAAATCACCCCATTTGACCTGGCTAATTTCTACTCATCCCTAAGGTCTCGTTTGGACATCATTTCCTCCTGGAAACTTTTCTTGAGAAGCTTTCCCCTCAAACCAGTTAGGTACCCACTTTATGTGCACTCATAATATCTTGTTCTGCCCCTCTCAATGCATCTTGACACTTTATCCCTCACTGGACTGCAAGCTACTCAAGAGCAGAGTTGTTTTTTTCATTGATTAAATCCTCTGGCACATAGGTGTGCAATAAACATTTGTGTGAATAATTGTATGAATCATGCCTTTATTTCTTTCATTTTCTGCTGTTTTGACATCTGGGGCCTTGCTGAGACTGCCCTTCCCAGGGCTAGCTAATTTCTAGAGATAGCAAAAGACTCCCCTTCTGAGTGTGCCTTTCATATGCAAACCAGCCAGGGGAAAGCCCGTTCTCTCCAACCACCTCCTTTATCAAGCTCACAAGCCAAGGCATTTTTCCTCTGCTATAATGACCCCAGGGCCAGGTAACAGCTCTGGACAGCCCCTAAATCCCAAGGCCCGCTGTAATTATTCAAACTAGTCAGTCTTAAACCTACTTAGCCTGCTTCCCAGCCTCTGCTATTCCCTCCCACAAAACTCAGTAAAAGCTCTCAACCATACTTTATTTCCCCTTTCCCCCTCTGCCTCCTGACCCACCCTAGTTCTTCCCCGGGTGGACTTAAAACTATTTGCGTATGCTGTGTTTACAGTTGGTTTGGTATGAAATATTTTATGCATGTGGACAAGACAGTCGGAAAGAAAAATGGAGGGGGGAGGAATGAGAACTGTGTTAGGGTGGTTTATATATGGCTTTTTCCAGACATTTCTATAATAACATCAGGCAACACATTTTAACGCCCACCGTGGACAAAGAAGATGGGGAAGCCACCTCGAACCGAGGGTTGAAAGAGCAGACAGGATAACTCTGCTCTCAACGAAAACTCCGGGCTCGGAAGAGGGGGTATCGGGCCGGGGCCGCGTGATTCTGCGCAAGCGCATCACCGCCCGCCTTCCTTAGAAGCCGGAACCCTGACGACTCGTTTCGACGCTTCCCAGGCTGCAGGGAAAGCTCAGTTCCCCGCCCTCCCGGAAGTTGTTGCACAGTCGTTTCCGGGGCGGTGTGAGGTTGGGGAGGACTCCGAATGGGTCGTAGCCGCAGCCGGTCCCCGCGAAGGGGTGAGTCCAGAAGCAGTTCTGAGGGTCTGGGGCTCGGTCGAAGACCCGTCCCCCATTTTGTTCCCAGTCCAAGGGCCGCGGAGAGGGGGGGACCTTTTCTCAGGAGGAGAAGAGAGGGGGTGGATGGGGAACGAAGGCCTGGGCCCTACACGTTTTAGCCCTCGGATTTGAAGGCAGTTTTTTCCCGAAGTTGGGGTTTCGCCGACCCTTTGTCACCCTCATACAGTAACTTTTGTTGTACTTGTGGCTGGGGAATGTAGAGTCAGGCCACGGTTCCCTTAATTTCTGGGTGACCGATTGCAAGTCATTCAGCCTTCCTGCGTCCGAGTTCCCGTAATTAGACATTGGGGGTAATATTGCTTACCTTTAAAAACTGAAGTGAGAATTGATGCCACACTGCGTAACACTCAGCATGTGATACCGCCAGGTTCTTAAATGCTCAGGGTTTCCTTCCCAGTTTATAGTAGGGAAATCGATGGTTAGGAGTTTGCGTGCAGGGAGCTCACCTCGTAAGCTCACCTCGTAATGTCTTCTGGCCCATGAAGTGGGCAGTGAGAGGTAGAGAAGCCAGGACTTGGATCGGGAGATGTCAGGTAGTTCCTCGATTCTGCCCCCTCGTTAGTTTTTATCACCTTCAGCTAATCAGGGTTGATCTTAAAAGTTAAATGAGCCCTCGAGCCACAAAGGGCTATTGAGCATTTAACATGTTCTCAATCGGAATTGAGAGCTGCTGTTGAAGTCGAATACACACCGGATTTCTTTGATTTAATGCGGAAAAAAGAAAGAATAAAGTGTCCATTTTTTTATAATGAACACATGTTGAAATGCTAATAGTTTGGATATATTGGGTTAAATCTATACTGTTAAAATTAATTTCATGCGTCTTTTTTACTTTTTTAATGTGACATCTAGAAATGGCGCGCATTATATTACTATTGGTCAGCGCAGCATCCAGTAGATGTTGGAGGTAATTTTCGGTTCTACAATTTTGTGTTTATATTAGAGCGTAGGCGGTCCCGGTCCACCTCCCGAGAGAGAGAACGCAGGCGCCGAGAAAGGTCCCGGTCCCGAGAGCGAGACCGGAGAAGAAGCCGCTCTCGATCCCCGCACAGAAGACGTTCCAGGTAAGTGCAGAAAATAACCAGAAGTTTTACCACAGCTTTGTAGTCGCTGCGCTTGACTCTGTTGTTATCACTTACAAAGGCACTTATGATTTCATGAAATGAGGGGAACTTTATCCCACTTTATTCTAAACCTAACATTCCCATTGATAAAATGGGGTTGATAACATTCCACATAGTAGAGTTGCCTTGAGGAGTAAATGAGAAATAATACATGAAAAGCACTTAGCAAGAGTAAGAAATAAGTGTTTTGTATTTTTGTCTTGCTTTTTTATTTACTTTTGGTGATAATAATTTATTCAAGTATATAATCAAGAATGTGAGGGCTTCTTGAGAGTCCGCCTGCCGATGCAGGGGACACAGGCTCGTGCCACGGTCCGGGAAGATCCCACATGCCGCAGAGCGGCTGGGCCCGTGGGCCATGGCTGCTGAGCCTGCGCGTCCGGAGCCTGTGGTCCGCAACGGGAGAGGCCAGAACAGTGAGAGACCCGCGTACCGCAAAAAAACAAAAAAAACCAGAATGTGAGATCTTGGAAGAATCTTAGAAGTGGACTCTGATTCTTTTTTTTTTCTTTTAAATAAATTTATATATTTATTTTTGGACGCGTTTGGTCTTTGTTGCTGCATGTAGGCTTCTTATTGTGATGGCCTCTCTTGTTGCGGAGCACTGGCTCTAGGCACGCAGGTGTCAGTAGTTGTGGCTCACAGACTCTAGAGCACAGGCTCAGTAGTTGTGGCGCACCGGCTTAGTTGCTCCATGGCATGTGGGATCTTCCTGGCCCAGGGATCGATCCCGTGTTCCCTGCATTGGCAGGCGGATTCTTAACCAATGTGCCGCCAGGGAAGTCCTTGGACTCTGATTCTTAATAAGCATCAGACACGTTTGTTTTGTTGCTTTTTTCTGCCTTACAGAAAATTTTTTTGGCCCTAGCTACACTGAGTGTAACTGATGATTAAACAATAATTTTTTGCTAACAGTCAGGGCCTAGGCAGAACCTTCTTCCTCATTCTGCTTTGGGGAACAAATTCCTGGTGCTCTAGAGCCTGGCTTTTGTTCAGCCTTTACTTTGTAGGCACTCATGTATATCTGTGCTCATCAGCACAAGTAGCCAGGTATGTCTCTGACATTTTTACTTATTAAATTTTAGATCCCCAAGACGACATAGATCCACATCTCCTTCCCCTTCTCGACTAAAAGAAAGAAGAGATGAGGAGAAGAAAGAAACAAAAGAAACAAAGAGCAAAGAACGTCAGATAACTGGTAATGTTATTAGATAAATAACTGTAGGAAAAGTACAGCCATGTTTAGATAACTACAGTTATGAAATTATAAAAGTATAATTTTTGAACATTTAACTATTAAGTTTTTAATAGTGTTCATTGCATGTAGTTTTGAGATGTTGTTTTAGTTGTACCTTAGTTGCTGGTTATCTGGTGCTCTAGATACAAGGACAGTTAAAAACATGAGAATATTATATTTTGGAAGTATCGTCAAAACTAGTGTTCTGTCTGATATTAAAGGTGGTCCTTCCTAAAGGCTCCAAGCATGTCCTTTTAAAAACACTTATTTATTTATTTTTTGCTGCGTTGGGTCTTCGTTGCTGAGTGGGGGCCACCCTTCATTGCAGTGCGTGGGCTTCTCATTATGGTGGCCTTTCTTTTTGCGGAGCACGGGCTCCAGGCACATGGGCTTCAGTAGTTGTGGCTCGCGGGCTCTAGAGTGCCGGCTCAGCAGTTGTGGTGCACGGGCTTAGTTGCTCTGCGGCATGTAGGATCCTCCTGGACCAGGGATCAAACCTGTGTCCCCTGCATTGGCAGGCAGATTCCTATCCCCTGTGCCACCAGGGAAGCCCCCAAGCATGTCCTTTTAAGCAGTCTCTTACGATGGAGGATGGAGAGCGCAATCCTTCCTTGCCCCTTAAGTTATATGCTATCCAAATTGAGGAATTTCTATCATTAAACTCAAGTCTTTAGCTAATTGTTTAGTGTATTCTCTGCTGGTAAGCCACCTCTTTTTTTATATGTATACACTGATAGAGTTTAAAATTTTGTCACTTATTTTTGTAGAGGAAGACTTGGAGGGCAAAACAGAGGAAGAAATAGAAATGATGAAGTTAATGGGATTTGCCTCCTTTGACTCCACAAAAGTAAGTAAAACATGTAGCCAGTTAAGTATTCTTATTTGAATTGATCTGTCCCATTTTTCCATATTCTTTTACTATCACTTGTAATTTCTTTCATTGATACAAGTTTTTTGTTAGAAGACAGTAACTATCTGTGTGAAGGGATTTGAAAGCAAAGAGAAGGAAGTGGTGAGCTGCCATTGGAATTCAGGGAGTATTTGCCTGGGATATTTGAGTTAGATCTTAAAGGGCCAGTAGAGGTGATCAGACAAAGAAGAGGAGGACGATGATTTGAAGCAGGGGGAAAAGCTCATGACAATGCCATGTAGGCATTAAAGAGCATAGAGTATTGTGGGAATTTCAAATTCAGTGACTAGTGAAAGCATGTTGGTGGGCTGGTGGCTACGAATGAGGCTAGAAATAGAGGTGGGAGGCAAATCGCAGAAGGCTTGTGATATCCTTAGCCATGCTGAGGAACTTAGAGTTGATTCTTTAGGTGATGAGAGGAAGCAGTGGTTTTTAAGCAAGGGAGCAACATATGTGTGTTTTAGAATGATGATCTGGGGCTTCATGGAGGACAAATGGGAGGCTGAGAGAACTGCCGTCGTGCAGTGAAAGATGATGAAGGCCTGAACTGAGAAGAGGGGCTGGAATATGGAGAACCATTCAGGAACCAGAGTTAGTGGTGGTGGGATGGAGGTGAGTAGTCAGTGATGACTCTGAAGTGTCAGGCTGATAGGGTTAACCAAAGAAAGGATTATAGGAAGGGGAAATGCTATGAAACAGAACGACGCGCAACTGCCAGATAAAGATGGCATTGCGTAGTTGCATGCATATCTCATAGCTCAGAAGAGGGGTTGACAGGAGTTTGAATGCTCTCTAGCCCTGACCATAATCCTGGAGAGAATAAGGAAGTAGGGGAGGCAAAAGCGGGAGGGATTGTGGAGTGGGAGATGAAGAGAGGGAGGTGGGAGAGAGATAGGGAGATAGGGAAGTACGGCAAAGGGGAGATGGAGGGAGAGAGGAAATTGAATGAAGAGAGAAGGGAGGATAGAGAGAGGAAGCTAGTAAGGATAGGCAGGGAGAGTGTGTGTGGAGAGAGAGAAAATATATTTTTAAAACTTTCTTTTATAGAATTTTAAGTCCTTTTAATTTTGCAAATTGAAGTTGAAATTTTTGAGGAGAGTTGTCAAAAATAATCCGCTTCCCCTAATCTTGTGTTCCATTGAGTTGTGAATGGAGTGGGGTAATCTCAGGTGCTATAAGAGTTTCTTTCTAACCGATGTGATTATGTGGGGCTCCCATGTATGTTTTTAAATGACAGTGTATGACCTAAGAGGAGTACCAGAGGCATGACTGTTATGAGGTGAGAAAATTAAGAATGCGCTCTTGTTCCCACAAATGGTTATGTGAACCCCATTTTAGAATTTAATGCAGTTTATGTCTCAGGTTTTTTTCTTGAATGTACCAAATCCTTATTTGTTATTCAAAAGAACATTTTATGAGTGAACTGGTTTATTAATACATATATTGGGTAAATATATGGATAAAAATATCTCCAAAATGAGACAACTAAATTTTATTGTTTTTAGAATAGTGAAGGACCTTCACTATTAGAATTCTTTTCTCTTTTGGTTTTACTGTTGCCAGATACTATGTTTGAAATTCCTGAGAATCAGATGTAGAGATGGAGCCACTACTTTTAAATGTAGTCTTTTAAATGTTTGTGTATAAAGGAGAAATTAAGTGAGAATTTATAGATCCATAAAAATTATGGAGTACCACAAGAACAAATGATGTCAGTTGTTTTTTTAATGACATCTACAAGGATGTTAATTTAATTCATATGCAGTTGGCTTCATGACTATCAGTTACAAAGTCTCTCAGCTCATTTGTATTTTTCAGTAATGTGTATCTTGTGATATTTCATCATTAATCTATGGTGGAACCTCTTCATATGCCAACGTAGTCACTTATTTTCCCTTCCATTTTAGCATTCTAGAAAGTTTCAAAGTTTGGCTATGCTTATTAATGGATAATTTTCTATTCCAGCATGTAAATGAGAGGAGAGCTAATAATATACAACTCTGCAAATAGTTTTCAAAAATCAGAAAGCCTTTAGTAATTGAACTTAGTAAAAAGGTTAACATCATTTACTTTTTTTTCCAAGTCATGCCTACCTCCTATTCTTGGGAGGTTAAAATAATACACCTTAAGTAATTTACTCAGTATTCCCCCGGCCCCCAAAATGCAGTGAAAACAGGAATAGAAAAGGAAGACCAAATATACTTGTTTTAGCTCAACTTCAAATATATACCTCACCTGTGCATGCCAGTGGATAGGAATCATTTTTTTTGGCCTAACACAGATATCTAATAAGTATGCTAAACAGGGTACACGCCCATGTGTAATAATAGGGGAGGGAGGTTATGTGTGTGTTCCTGCACATGCACTCATGGTGGCATTAACTGGCAGTGTTCATACATTTAACAGTCATTTTCTGAGTACCTGCAAGTGCAGTAGCCTAGGATGTGACAGTTGCAAAGGTCACTCACAGCCATATCCCTCCATCAAGCTCCATATGAGCTTGCAGTCTGATGGGAAATAACATCATGTATATGATGTTATACATCATGATCATGCAGAGTAGAAAATGCAGGGTATTGTGAGGAAAGCACAGTTAACATTCTATGGGAGTTAGAGAAGAGGGTGCTTCCTGGCAGCTGGATCATTTGAATTGGGCCTTGAAGGATGCATAAGAACCAGATGGTTGAAGATTGGATGGGGGTCAGGAAGACAATTCAGGCATGAGGAACAGAAAGGGGAACAGGCTGAATCAAAAGACCCATAAAGGAATTACTGGAAAAAAAAAAGTCCGAGATACAAGTGATACAACATTAGCATCTGTTATTCTGATTCTTGATTTAAAAATCAAAACTTCAAGGCCTATGTAAGAAATGGGATTTAGATATGAATGGTGACTGATTTGAGAATGCCATCAGTTAAGGTCATAAGTTAAATTTTTGTGAATGGATTTTTCTAGAGAAAATATCCATAACTTGTATTTGGTTTTGAAGAATTCTTTGACCAGAAAAGGTGAGGCTCTGCTACCCAATTTCCCTGTATGTCTTGCATATAATACATATACCATGAGTGTTTGTTGGTTTGAATATTGGTTTATTTGCTTAAGTGTGACTATAAAAAATGTGAACAGAGAGTTATAACGCTTGGGAGATCATGGGATATCATCAGGATCTGAAAATTCTTTCACTCATTGGACTATCTCATGCTTAAATGAATCTTGCCATTTAAGAGGGTCTGTGGGATGCAGCTCTTTGATCAAGGCATATAATATGTTCTTTCTCTGGTGTGTTGTTTGCTCGTTTGTGTGTGTGTTTTGTTTTTTGTTTCTTGCTTTTCTCCAGGGGAAAAAGGTGGATGGCTCTGTAAATGCCTATGCCATAAATGTGTCTCAGAAGAGGAAGTATAGGTATGCATAGCTGCCATTATTATGTTTGAACTAATATAAATTATATGCTTGGGAAAGAATTTTTTATGGGATAATGATGTTTGTAGGAAATGTAGCAGTTTTCCAAACAGTCCCTTACTTTAATAGTTTCCATATTGTCCCTTGTTTTAATCTTCCTTGTTTATATTCTTGTATGTTAAAATAGTTTCCCATTTACATGTGAACTAGTAACTATTATAAAGAAGGTAGTTGGCTTAAATATTTTAGGGCTCTAAGTAGTTCTTTCTTCAAAATAACATAGTCTTTAATTTCATTATAATTATAGGTTTTAAAATAGATTCCTCTTGAATTATTTACCTAACTTGATTGTATAAGGATTTCAACTGTAAATATCCTTCTGTTAAATATAGGTATATTTTATTAATACCACAGAACAAACCAATCCATACTTGAAATCTCACTGAATGAATGGAAAAGTCAAGACATCTTAAAACATTGCCTTTCTGTCTACATTTATCACTGATAAAAGACTAATATTCCAATTAATTTAGAATATGGATAGTGTGATCTGAGACTGCTGTGAGTTAAAGTACCAGCATCATCAACAGTCCATTGTAAAGTTACCTTCAATTAAGGTCTTATGGGGAGAACTAGTACAGTGTGAAATCAGATTTGCTTGATGGGTATGTATTTAGAAACTCTTCTCTATTTCCTTAAACTAGCTAGGTGTTTAGTGTTACCTAAAATAAATATGGATTTTCAGTTGATTTTTTTAAAGTCTGTAGAATCTTCCCAAATAATATTGGAAGTATATTTCCATACCTCTATTTGGATTTTAACTTTGAATACTTCTTGCCCTAGACTCTGCCATTTTAAAAATGGTTTATAGGTTTAATTTCTGAAGCAAGTGATTAGTTCTTTTATAAGACGAATCCAGAATTTTTTTAATGACAATACATTTTCTCATCATAGGCAGTACATGAATCGAAAAGGTGGATTCAACAGACCTTTGGATTTCATTGCATGAGAATTGAAATATTGAAGAATGACTTTTTTCCCCTCATCTTGATGAGAACAGTGGATTTTGTGTTTTGTATTTAATATGCGTCAGAAACAGGATCACAGTCCCTCCTCCTCGTAAAGTAAGAAAATTTTATTTATGATGTGTGTAGTTCACTTACCCTGCCTCAAAAAAAGGTTAAATATTACATTTTTTTCCTTTAGGAAATTTCATTTGGGGCAACCATCAACCCCATTTTTTTTTCCTTATTCCTATGGAAACTGTATATGTCTTCTTCTTGAATGCTCTTTATGACTTTTTAAAACACATAAGAGTAATTTGGAAGTAAGTTTCTCAAATAAAGCAATATTTTTACCCTTTAGTATTTGATACTTTTATTACTAGGTAAAAGAATCTCCCTACACGTTTTCTTTTTTCATACATAGATTTAAATATCATGATTCTTTATAGTTTAAAAATTAGAAGAATGAAAAAGTATAACTGGATTTTTGTATCTTCTGTGTTTTTTGCCCCCCAAATACCATTTTTCCCCAATAGAAAAGCAATACATGCTTATTATTTTAAAAATTTAAAAAAGCTTGGAAGAAATCAGAAAGTAGGGGGAAAAAGCCAAAAATCAGCCAATAATCTACCACCAGAATATTAATATTTTGGTATATGTGTTTCCAGGCTCCTATGGGTATGTATTTCTTGCCCCTACCCAAAGAGATCAGAATGTTTATGCCGCTCTCTTTTACTAATCCTTATACTCCCGTGTACTGTGAACTTTTTATTTTGGCTGCATTGGGTTTTTGTTGCTGCACTTGGGCTATCTCTGGTTGCGGCGAGCTGGGGCTACTCTCTGTTGCAGTACGCGGGCTTCTTATTGCGGTGGCTTCTCTTGTTGCAGAGCATGGGCTGTAGGCGCGCAGGCTTCAGTAGTCGTGGCTTGCGGGCTCTAGAGCGCAGGCTCAGTAGTTGTGGTGCACGGGCTTAGCTGCTCCGCGGCATGTGGAATCTTCCCAGACCAGGGCTCAAACCCGTGTCCCCTGCATTGGCAGGCGGGTTCTTAACCACTGCGCCACCAGGGAAGCCCATACTGTGAACATTTTTTAAAATGCTCTTATAAATTCTTTGAAAACTTACCTTTTAATAGCTAGTTGGTTGTAGTGATACCATAATTTATTAATTAATCCTTTATTGGTGGACATTGCCTTCCCTCCCATGATTTGCTGTTAGAATTAAAGCTGTGAGTAGATTATTTAGGGGTTAAAAAAAAAAACAAAATACAACACCAGGACATCCCCAGCAGTCCAGTGGTTAAGACCCTGCCTTCCAATGCAGGAGGCGCAGGTTGCATCCCTAGTCGGGGAACTAAGATCCCACATGCCCATGCCATGCATTGTGGCCAAAAAAACACCAAACCAAAACAAAACACAACACCTGTGAGTAGTATCCCTGTTACACATATCTTTTTGTACTTGTTGCCTTATTTCCTCGTGTTTCATTCTTGCAGGTGGCATTGCTGGGTGAGATAAAGGGTGCATGTTTTACCCTTTGTGTACATGTTTTAAGGCTTTTTTTTTAATATTTATTTTTATATTTTGGCTGCATCTGGTCTTATTTGTGGCACGCAGGATCTTTCGTTGCAGTGCACAGGCTGGTCTCTAGTTTTGGTGCGTGGGCTTATCTCTAGTTGTGGCGCGTGGGCTTCTCTCTAGTTGTGGCTCACCGGCTCCAGAGCATGTGGGCTCTGTAGTTGTGGCGTGCAGACTTAGTTGCCCCGCGGCCCTCACCAGTGAAGTATGAGCATTTCCATTTCATATACATGTACCAGTATTGAGTGTAGTTTTTTCTTAAGTTTCCACTCTGAAGGTTAAAATAATGGCATTTGGTTTTGTTTAATTTCTAAGGAAGGTGAACATTTTAAGAATGTGTTAGCCATGTATATTTCTTTTGTTTAATACTAATTCCAGACCTTGGCTCCATTTGTCTTTTGACAAGCTTTTCTTTTTCTTATTTGAAGGAAGCTCTTTTTATATTGGAGATAGTGACTATTACCTATTCTGTTTCTATCTCAGTGATATTTGAGGCTTTGTGGCTAGATTTTAAATTTTGTGTTGTATTTTTTTGAGTAAGTAATATAAACACATGGAACACAATTTAGACAGCACAAAGGGTATATAGTGATGAGGTAATTGTGTATCCTTTCAGAGATATTCCATGTATACACAAGCATATAATATATATGTATATTATTACTCAAATTTGAGCAAACTCTACACACTATTTTGCACCTGTTGGTTTTTCATTTACTACTACATCTTAAGATTGTTTCTTATATTGCCCCTTATTTTTTAAGGGCAGCAATTATAGTTCGTTGTAGGATGGACTATAATTGGACATTCAAGTTGTTTCTTATCTTTTGGTATTAAAAAAATAATAATGTGGGGACTTCCCTGGTGGCACAGTGGTTAAGAGTCTGCCTGCCAGTGCAGGGGACATGGGTTCGAGCCCTGGTCCTGGAGGATCCCACATGCCACAGAGCAACTAAGCCCGTGCACCACAACTACTGTGCCTGCGCTCTAGAGCCCATGAGCCACAACTACTGAGCCTGCATGCCACAACTACTGAAACCTGTGTGCCTAGAGCCTGTGCTCCACGCCAAGAGAAGCCACCACAATGAGAAGCCCGCGCACCTCAACAAAGACCCTATGCAGACAAAAATAAACGAATAAATAAATTTATTTTTTTAATGATGTAATTACTATTCTTATATGTCCATGATTTTACAAGTGTCTAGCTGGATTTTAAATCCATACTGCATCTGAAATTTGACCACCTATTGTAGGTCTCTAAAAGCTTTCCTGGCAAATGAGTTCCCTGTAAAGAAAATAATAGTAGTATGACTGCATTGCATAATACAGTGTACACACTGGTTCATTTAATCCTTATCAGATAGAGCAGGTACTATTATCTCCATTCCCAGATGAGAAACCTGAGGCTATTCAGACCTAGAGGCAGAAATGATTAATGTTTACACTACCTACTGGCTTCAGTACTTAAATATTTAAATGTGCTGCATCAGCTGCACAGCTTGTAGTACCCATTGCACAAGTGTCACTACCCCGAGCAGGTGGATTATTCTGCTTAGACTTTTTGCCAGGTAAGCTAAATAGATTCTCATACCCCCACCCTCCAAAATACTGTCTATCTGTAAATTATCTATGACAAGGACTTTCTGACCACATTTTTGCACATCTAAAGAAATGAGACCCAATTGTCTTATTGGGAAGCTAAAACTTCTGGGATGAAATAATATGCCCCAAATCAGATGATAGGTTTTTGGGTTGTCATGTTAGTGTGGTTTTAGTAGAGATTTGACTTGAGATCCTCAAGGCAGCATACTTTGTAAAGAAATAATCTGAGAATACCCGGTAGGTCAATAGGTTCACTCTCCCTAAGCTAACACCAAAGAAATGGAACAGGAGGAAATCTTTAAAGATCCAGAGATAAGACACCTCTGATCTTAATAGATGTCTTGGTTTGAAGGAACTTTTATCCATCAGATCATCTGATTCTGTAAGAATAAGAAAAATGGAGCATCCTTTTCTTCCTCTAACAGGCTACTGCCTCTCGGAAGACATAAGTTTTGCCAAATCTTCTAAGTATCTAAATGCTAAGAGTGTTCCAGGGCCCAATCCATGGACTCTCCAGTCTCCCTCTGGTGAGTCGTCCATCCACATAGCTTCAAACGTCTTCTGCCATGGCTCTCAAATTTATATTTCTAGCCTGACAATTTTACTGAATTCCAGGCTTGTATATGCACTTGGATTATTAGGCAGCTCAAATTTAAGATGAATTGAATTCTCATTTCCCTGCCCAGTCTTCTTCTCTGAGGCTTCCCCATCTCAGCAAGTGGCCTCTCCATTTACACCTTTGCTCAGAGCAAAATCCTTAGGGGGTCATCCTTGACTCCGCTGTTTTTCCTGTGCCCCACATCTGATTCATTAGAAATCCTTTTGGCTCTAACATCAGAGTGTATTTTGAATCCAAACACTATTTTCCCCAGATTTACTGTGATATAATTGACACACAATTTTAAGATATTGAAAGTGTATGTTGTGATTTGATGTACACTGAATCCGACTACTATTCACCATCTGTGCTAACAGAAGCCATCTCTCTTGCCTGGACTATTAAACAGTAACCCCCTAATAGGTTTCCTTCCCTCTTCAGCCTCAGTTTATTCTCCACCTAGCAGCAGAGTGAACCTTTTAAAATGTACATCTGGTCACATTGCTTCTGGCTCTGGTGGTTTTCTATCATTTAGAGTGAAGACCAGTCCTTACTGTGCTCTACACATCTGTATAGTTTGGAACCTGGCTTCCTGCAGCCTCACCCTTGCTATTGCACTCAGCCACGCTGCTAGCCTCCTTGCTGTTCCTTGAGAACAGGTATGCATCTACCTGAAGAGTCTTCCAACTTGCTTTTCTTCCCGGAATGTTCCTACTCCCCCTCCCCCACCTCTCAGATTTACATGGTTAGTAGATTTACGTGGTTATGTTGTTCAGGTCACTGCTCAAAATAAGTTCATTCCTAACCACTTTGTCCAAAATAGTAGCTTCCCCTTCCCTCTCTATCCCTTTACCCTGTTTTACTCTTTTTATTTAGCGTTTTAAAAATTGAGATAAAATTCACCCTTTAAAAGTATTTCATTTCAGGGAATTCCCTGACGGTCCAGTGATTAGGACTCCGTGCTTCCACTGCAGGGGGCATGGGTTCAATCCCTGGTCAAGGAACTAAGATCCTGCAAGCGGCATGTGGCACAGCCAAAAATAGATAGATAAATAAAGTACACCATTTCAGTGGCTTTAGTATATTTACAGAGTTAAGTATTTATTACCACTATCTAATTCTAAAATATTTTTATCATCCTAAAAAGAAACCCCATACTCATTAAAGTCACTCCTCATCCCTCCCTATCCACCTCTACCCTCCACCCCAGAAACCACGAAATGTACTTTTCTGTCTCTAAAGGTGTGACTATTCTGGATGTTTTCATTTAAATGGATATTTCAAATGGATGGAATCACAAAATACGTGACCTTTTGTGTCTAGCACCTCTTGTGCTGCTTTTACATAGCATAATGTTTTCAAGGTTCATTTAAGTTGTAGCATATATCAGTACTTCATCCCTTTTTATGGCTTATAATATTCTGTTCTGGGGATATACCATATTTTTTAAAAAATTATTTTATTTATTTTGGCTGCATTGGGTCTTCATTGCTGCGTGCGGGCTTTCTCTAGTTGTGGAGAGCGGGTGCTACTCTTTGTTGTGGTACACCGGCTTCTCATTGCGGTGGCTCCTCTTGTTGCAGAGCACGGGCTCTAGGTGCGCCGGCTCCGTAGTTGTGGCACGCGCGCTCTAGAGCGCAGGCTCAGTAGTTGTGGCGCATGGGCTTAGTTGCTCCGTGGCATGTGGGATCTTCCCGGACCAGGGCTCGAACCCGTGACCCCTACATTGGCAGGCGGATTCTTAACCACTGCGCCACAGGGAAGTCCCCACATTTTTATTTATAAGTCATCAGTTGATGGGCATTTGGGTTGTTCCACTTCTTGGCTATTACGAATAGTGCCACTATGAACATTCACATACAAGTTTTTGTATGAACATATGTTTTCAACTCTCTTGGGTATATAACTAGGAGAGGCACTACTGGGTCATACAGTAACTCTGTGTTTAACTTTTTGAGGCACTGTCAAAACTGTTCTCCAAAGCAACGGCATTATTTTACATTCCCACCAGCAATGTATGAGGGTTCCAGTTTCTCCACATGCTCTGCAAAGTTTCCTTTTCCTTATAGCTTATCACGGCCTGACACACTCTATATTCACCTGTTACAGTCTGGTTCTTCCACTAGGCTTTGAACTTTCAGGAGTAGCGCTTCTGTCTTGTTTGCTGCTGTAGCCCTGGCACCACACAGTGCCTGGCACACAGTAAAGCACTCAATAAATATCTGTTGAATTCATGAATATAGTTCAGTAAACTTTTTTCACTTAACCACTTCCCTTGGTGTTTTTTTTAAATTAATTTTTATTGGAGTATAGTTGATTTACAATGTTGTGTTAGTTTCTGCTGTACCGATACAGCAAAGTGAATCAGTTATACATATACAAATATCCACTCTTAGATTCTGTTCCCATATAGGTCATTACAGAGTACTGAGTAGAGTTCCCTGGGCTATACAATAGGTTCTTATTATCTGTTTTATATATAGTAGTATGTATATGTCAATCCCAATCTCCCAGTTTATCCCTCCCCCTTTCCCCCTTGGTAACCGTAAGTGTGTTTTCTACATCTGTGACTCTATTTCTGTTTTATAAATAGGTTCATTTGATTCCACATATAAGCGATACCATATGATATTTGTCTTTCTCTGTCTGACTTACTTCACTCCACTTCCCTTGGTTTCTAAGTTAACCTTTAGTTCCCCAACTCATAAATGAATACATTTTTCCCATAAAAATTTTAAAACATTATGACAGCTAAATCTGTTTTGCACAGCCCTGGTTCACTGTGAATCCTTTGTGGTGTTTACTTCCAGATCTTATGCATGTATGTATGTAACAGAGTTAGTGTTGGAAATGAGGAAAATACACAGTATGACCTTCTTTTTTTTTTTTTAACACAAATAATATGCTTTAGGATCATTTTACAACTTATTTACTCAGCATTGCCTTGGGGATGTTTCCATGCCAACGTATGTACCTCTACCTTTTTTTTTTAACTGCTACATAGTGTTCAGTGTAATGTATGTACCCCTGTCTAGCCATTGCTCTATTTTTAAAGTAGCAAATATTTGTGGAATAACTAACTTTTGCAAAGCAGTGTTTTTAAATTTTAATTTTCTGATATTGGGTATCATGATATTTGAGTGTCCAAAGTAGCCACAAAGAAAGGGACTGATATTAAAGCAGAAAATTACAGTTCTGATTTTTACACTTAGAAGAATAAAATCAGTTCCTCAAAAACTTATAAAACAGAATTCATTGTAATGTCATAGTGGTTAACTATGTCAAACTCAGTTATAAATAGTGTTTTTTAATTCAGCAGTTTTGGAACTTTTTAGACAGTTATATCAACAGTTGTCTTCCCTGCCACTCTGAGGTACTCACTGAAAAGCACCTCTCTGGCAGAGCTCCTGTTGCATTTAATGAACCTTCCCCTCAGCACCGGCATTTACATACTGTCCTATACCCACCTGGATTATAAACCCCTCAGAGGAAGGAAACTGGGGCTTTCTAAAATATGTAGTAAAGATTATCTGACAAGTATAATCTTTTGTGGTTCCCATTTTCAATATTTTCTTTTACTCCCCAGTTCTATTAGTTTAGCTTGATGTCTGATCAAAGATATAAACCATTGTCAGCCTACGTTTATCTTATTACAGATAGCTTTTTATTTAAAATTCTGGTCATAAAATTCAGGTTCAAACATTCTGGAATTTCGAATTCTTATTTTGGGGGTTGTGCCTATCTGTCAGTGCTTATGTAATGCCTTTGAAGTGCTAGATGCTGGGAGTCACCACTTGTACTTTGTTTTAGGATTTCGTTTCTTTTTTCAAAATCTGTACTTTCAGATTATCTTATTTAACTGGTCATTGTAATGTATTTGTGTAAAATAATTTCCAGAAAAACAAGAAAAAACCCTTTGTTTTATACTTACTGCTTGATGTCCAGTAGATGGCACCAAATGCCCTTTGGAGTTCTTCATGATACTAATTCCTGGTTGGTATTGCTGGTTTACTGATCTTGTCTTCCACCACTGCCAAGGAACAGAAAGGGGTCCATTCTTTAGTCTAATTCTCTGATTGTTATATAACTTAGTATTTTTGTTTGGAGTTTAAGATAGACCTGTTGGTGTTTAAATGGTTCCTTGCCATATCTCAGATTTCAAACTTTTTTCCTTTTTTAATTTTGTATAAGTGTGATTTTCAGTCAGGGCAATTCTAGGGGAAGGATCATGACTTTGAAATAAGACTGGGTTTAAAAAAAAGAGTTGAGGGTAAGGGAAAGAGTAAAGAGATTCTGAGTGTTCATAATAAAATCAAAGAGAAAATATAGAAGTATACAAAATCCAAAATTAAGGTAATGAAATCAAAGTGTTTTTACTGTCAGTTTGGGCACTTTAGAATTGTATTCATTTCACTATGATTTTCAAATTTGTTTTACAGATAACTTGCAGTTAAAACATACTCTTTAAAACTTATATCCCCATTCTTCTAGCTTTTTTGTGCTTTCTTGAAAACCTTTATCTTCAGTGGTAAAGGTGAATATTTATTAGTTTTCATAAAGAATCACCTTTTAGGTCCAATTAACCATTAAAACCAGAAAATATGTGTTCTGTATGTCAGGCCAGGTTTACTGCATTTATTCTACGTATTAATTCTGTTGAGTTTATTTAATTTTAATGGATTTGTCAACCATTAAAAAGGACACATTTAAAAACTTACCATCGTAATGTGTTTCTTTCTTTTTCCCCAGTGTTTGAGTGTCATTGTTTGTGACTCATATGGAAATCCGTCTCTCAGTTGTCTTGTATTTAGAACAGCTACCAACTGGAGCATTGACACCATGGGCTCTGAGTGAAACAGATCTAGGTTCAGTTTCCATTTCTGGCTGAATGGATGTCTAGGAAAGTCATTTAGCTTCTTGGGCATCAGTTTCCTCATGTGCAAAATGTAGATAATTAACCTATCTAATGGGGTTATATTGAGGATTAGCAATAATGTAGGTAAGTTACCTGACAGGCTATTGTTTTCACATATTGGCAACAATAAACTTTTCTAAAAAGCTTTGTTAAATATGTTCATGCTTTACTCATTTCTATATTCAGGACTCTCAATTTACGAAGAGTTTTATTTCCGTTTCTTAAAATGAAGATGTCAGTGTATTAACAGAGTAACTTGGGTCTTGAGATAGCTTAGGGAACAATTCCTAAAGTTTTTAGTTCTATGTACATTTATATTGGTACCACACAAACACCATTCATAGCCGTCTTGAAAAAGAAGGATTCTTTTTGAGTGTTCTCCTCTAGAATTAAAAGGGAAGGAAAGACCCCGAAAGAGATTTATGTCAAAGAATCTCAGAATTCAACGCCAATCTGTAGGTACAGGAAGTTTCTGAGCTTTTAAAACCCAGCCGCGTGAGGGAGTAATTAGCCAGCACTTGGGGCGGGGGTAGTGCCTAGTGCCTTTGGAGAGCTCAGCTCTGTATACAGCCTCCCTACTCCAGCGCTTTCTGAGGAGAGAAAAAAACGCTGGGCGGCGAACACTGGACAGGAGACGGGCTTTTCCCCCGAGCCCCTCAGCCACGTGGCGCTCGGCGGAGCCCCAGGCCCACCGCCCTACCGTCGGGCTGTCTGCCGCTCTCCCTTCGGAGAGATTTCGCGGCTGGGCCCTCGACCTCGGGAAGCCTGTAACCTCCGGCTCTAGGCCGGCAGGCCCAGGGATCCAGCCCCGAACCCGAGCGGGGCAGAGCGCCCAGGTGACGCGCGGTGCCAGCTTCCACTCGAGGGACGCCCAGCAGGTCCCCGGAACTTTTCCCCAGAGACAGGTCCCGGCAACAGGTCCGAGGTGGGGTCGGGTGGGGCCGAGCCCGGCGGCAGCCGGTGAATCACCGCCGGTCGGCGCCCGGGTCAGCCCTGACGGCCCCTGCCACATCCCGCGAGGAGTAGCCGGGCCGCTGACCACCAGCCATTCAGGGCTCGCTGGCCTGGGGAAAGGTGACGTCATCGTAGCTGGGCGGTGTAGGAAGGTTCCACCAATAGGAGACAGGCAGAGTGGCTTGCTTTCTGTAGCTCTTGGCCAATACTAACAAAGCAAAAGGGGGCCCGGTTGTCGGTATAGAACCAATGGAAAACAGGGAAAGAGCACGAGGCGGAGTTGCGAATCCTATCACCAATTGGAAAGAGAGGGTGGAGCCCGGCCCTTATCAAGCGTGACCAACCAGCGAGAGGAGCGGACCCTGAGGGGCGGGGCTGTGATGCCTTCCCCCAATCGGACAGCGCCAGAGGCGGGGCATTCTTTGGGGTGCCCAATGAGGAACGCAGCCGAAGCGGGCCTGTCAAGAGAAGGGGCTGGGGGCGGGGGGACGGTGAGTCGGGGATAAACACTCCGCGGCGGTGGCGGCTGCTGCTCTTCTTTGGGTTCTGTCACGGTGTCGGTGGTGCTCGGCTCACCGGTCCCCTCCCCCCTCCGGCGAGCGTGGTCGCCAGAGAGCTTCTCTCAGCCCTGCTCTGCGTGGTCCACAGCGGGGCGTGGGTGTCCGGCGGCAGCGGCGGCGAGCCCGTGGGCAGTGGGGGTTGGTCCAGTGGCTCCGGACCCCGGTGCAGAATGGCGGCGGCGGTTCGGATGAACATCCAGATGCTGCTGGAGGCGGCCGACTACCTGGAGCGGCGGGAGAGAGGTGCACGGGGACGGGAGGAGTCCGGCCCGAGCGGGGACTGGGGGCTCTGAGGGGCCCAGCCGCAGGTCCGGGTGCCCAGCTGCTCCGGGGGTAGTTGGAGGAGCTGAGAGCGCGACCTCGAGCGCTCCCAACCCCTCCAGCTCTCCCCACGCGCGGTCCGAAGGGAGGCCGCCGCTGCCCCAAAGGCAATGAATGGGGGTGGAAAAGGGACCGCTGCCCCGGGGTCCGGAGCGCCGCCCGCTCCGCACCCCGTCGCGAGTGGGGGGCCCGGGGCCCCCTCAGCCAGGCCCTTGGTTTACCTCACTGGGGCTCGTCCCGGCCGGCCCCCAAGTGGGCCTGGCGCCGGGTCTCGCAGACGGAGGAGCAGCGCCTCCCCTGCCCCCCACCGTCCCTCCCGGGCTCTGGCTCCCGGTGTTTGCCCCGCACCTTCGCCTGAGGCTGGTCCCACTTAATACACACCAACCTGCTGGACGTTGCCAGTGGGAAACCCAGGCTGCAGGAGACTTAATGTCTTTCTCAACAATGAGCAGCTGGAATGCTCCTTACACCTGCTCCTCACTGAGGATATTCACTCAATTAAAAAAAAAAAAAACCAATCATTGTTCTAAGAATTCCACCTTGCTCCGTTTAATTATTTCCACAATCTTCTTTTAATGAAAAATAAGTCAATCTTAAAAAGGAAATACTGTGGAGGGGAGAGAGTGTTGAATGTTCGGGGCTCATTCATTAACTGGATCCTCCGGTTTTCTAGAAGCTGAACATGGTTATGCCTCCATGTTACCATACAATAACAAGGACAGAGATGCCTTAAAACGGAGGAGCAAATCCAAGAAGAATAACAGCAGTAGCAGGTAATTTGGTAAATATTTCCCTTTCTCTTTTAGGTTATACTGTAGATGATACAAACTGCAGAATGGACGTTGCCTGTTGTGATTATAACAGGGTTATAATCATGTAAATGAAGTGGCGATCATGATTCAGTAATGTACACATGGTCTTAAGGCGTTGGAGGAAGCCCTTCTATTTGGGTTGAGGGGACTGAAAAGAAGAGAGAAATGGAAATGTTTTCTATTTCTTTATGAACTTTTTTAAAAACTTAATTTTGCTTTTCTTCCCTTTTGGAACAAAAATCTGTGGTGGAAACTTCAAGTGAAATTAGCAACAGTGACAATATTTTGCCTTCAGAAGTTGCAGATTCAGGGCAAGTTTTCTATAATTGAAAATACTGGACATTATCCACTTTTTACTTTTCATAGTAAAGATTTTATAAACGTGTTAAAGTATTTGACTTGGCATAGGTGATAGGATTTCATATTTGACATGTAAATTACATACAGTTATGTGTCTGATAATCTAATTTGTCACTCTATTTATAACAGCAAAGAGGAACGACTGAGGCTAAAACCTGCCTTTTTGGTGATGCAGGAACATATAATATTAAAATATTAATATGCCACAACGCTTTTATGTTAGCCTTGTAGTTCTTGAAATGTGTAAATTTCACTGGGAAGTAAATACTGGTTAATGGTCAATGAAATCACATACTAAAACCCTGAATGTACTTCTTGGTACATGTTGAGTACTCCACTAATGCTACTGCACCCTTTTTTTCCCCTCTTTGCCCTTAATATATGTTAGCTAGGAAATCTGCTTTTATTAGACTCATTCAATTATACCTTTTATTCCAGTAAATTAAAAACATTGACATTTTCAACACTGATTTAGAATCCTTATCTGTCTCCCATTCTCATGAAAATTCCCTGCGAGTAAACTGTATTTGGTTAGCGTCTGTGGCATAATACAGACTACTAAAAGCCAGAGGTTTCCCACTTAAACTTTAAACTCCCTTGTCCTTGCTGCCTCTTCTGTCCTTGATTCACCCCATTGTCCTTAGCACTGGAAGAACCACAGGATATGAGTGAACAGCACATATGTGCCGAGCTCTTGAATAGGAAGGCACATGAAGGATGGATCTGTTAATTAGTTACCTGGTAGTTCTTGAAATTTGTAAATTTCCCTCCCACCTTTAACATTATCTGAAGGTGGTAACAAGTAAAACTGTGCATGAGTACTGACAGCCTTTAAGAAGAAGGTTAATGCTGACTTGTATTATGCAATGGTATACAACAATTTATGTGTTGCTTTTTGTTACAGTATTAAAAACTTTTTTGGAAGAACGTTGAAGCCTTTTGGTTTATTTTTCTGGATAAGTGTAGCTCATTTGTTACTTTTATCCTTGTCCACTCATGATTTGAGAGGAATTGCTCACATTAATAGTCAAGGCTTAATCCTTAGCATTCTATTTTTTTCTAAGTTTCACTCTATTTTTTTCAAAGTTTTCACTCTGTTTTTTTCTAAGCTTAATCCTTAGCACTCTGTTTTTTTCTGAGTTTCATTTTTTTCTAAGTTTCACGGGAAAGTTGTTGAGGGGATGTTCAGTGGTGAGGAAAAGAAGGGGATGTTGTTGAAGAGAAGTAGCTTGGCCCCAAAGTTGATTAGGAAAGAAAACTAATGATAGTTGAGAATTTCAATTCAGGAAATAGCTTCTTTCTCTTCTCTTTAATATCCAGCTTTATTTCTGGGGAAATGGCTGCAACTCCGGATTTGGGGAAGAACTCTGTTATTTCTGTCAATGGGTTTGGTTTGCTTTCCATGGTTAGAGACCGGAGGCTATCACCGTTGTCCATACTCTTGACTAATAATGAATTTGTGCAATAACTTAAGTGGTGCAAGGATTTCTGAGAGACCATGATTAAACCTGAAGATGGCACCAAGCAAACATATGAAGCAAGAGCAGGTTGTTTTGTTTAAATGTACTCACTTCCTTCATGACCTGTTCAGAATGACCCTTACCTGAGCAGTGAGACATCTCCCCAGAGAATGCAGTTTGACCCCTTGATTTGAATTAGACTTATATCCAAGGCCATATATGGTCAGGATTTTGAACTGAGGTAAGGGCTATAGAAAGATTACTGCTGGTTTATATAACCATTGGTAACAGTTTATTCTTGTTAATTCAGGTTGAAATGCTGGGCTCTTTGCTTGTAGTGTCTGGGGGTGTACTTTTCCTTGGACAATAAAAAATAAGATTTAGCTACATATCAAACTTCTTGGGAAATGAAAATGCAGATCTTAAGTTTCTCTAGTTGCTTGTTCAAAGAGCAAAAACAAATGAAATTGTGAATATTGATTGTCTTGGAATCATCCAGAGAACTGCAGGGAGATGGAATCTTTTTTTTTTTTCTTTCCTACTGATTTTTGAAATCAGTTACTAAATATTTAGAATTGAAATCCAGAGTTTTTAAAAGTATGTTTTGTTAAATTGGTAAAGCAGGCATTGGCACTAATGTGAAAGAGGAAGTTCAGCACTTGTTGAACTTTTATGAGACAGTGGCCATATAGCTGACTTGACAGGGTGAGTCTTTTTTAAACCAAGGACTGGTTTGGCTTAGTTATCTTTTTGTTAGAATATATTTTTAAATGGTGACATTTGACCTTTTTCAGTGATTTCAGAGTTATCAAATCTTTTCAGTAATCACATGGAAAATGATTTTGACACAAGGAAGATGATTTTGACACAAAGTATCTGTATATTCTTATAATGCGTTAATTTAAAATATAAATGTTTTTCCATCAACAGAGTTGGCGGGCAGTCTCTTAACTGGTCATTTTTTGAACGGCCTGCTTTTTATTAAAGAAGAATTCAGTTTCACTAAACCAAATGTACTTCAGTAATGCCCTAGCCATTAGGTATAAGTCCGCTTGTAGAAATCACCATATGTTCAACACTCTTAAGTAATCAGATAAGATCTGTAGTTTCCAAAGCTCTGTTCAAAGTTCGGAAGGAGTTATGCTGCTTATGGAATTTGTTTAAAAGATTATCTTGGGGATTCTGAATTTTTTTATACGTATCTTCAGAGAATCCAGAAATTTTGGGTAAGGGTGCCCTGTGTGCTACAATTTTTTTATAATCAGAGACCATGCTCTTTTCAAATATCCACCCTTCTCTCCTCCACCACCTTCCCAGAATGGTCCTTGTCTGCAGTTAAACAGGGAAATCTTGACCAGCTTTCATCATACACTTTCATCCATTTAAAAAATCTGTCAGGCTTTGAACTTGTTATTCCCTGTTAAAACCAGAATGCCACGTGCTTTAAAGCCAAACGTTTGCAGTTGCAGGCCAGACTCTTGTTAACTGTGATATTCTGATGGCCATTGCAGGAAGTATAATACCATCAGAAAAATATAACTGAAGAACACTGAAGGATAACCAAGTGAATCAATTTAAAGCTTTTAAGTCAACCAGTTTTAAGATTCCCATGTCCTTTATCTAGAAAACAAATACTCTAAAATTGAAAATACTGTCATTATCTTATTATTTGTTTTTCCTCATGAATAAAAATTGGCACCCCAGAAGCCTTGTGGAAGAGAAGTTTAGTGCTGGGTTGGAAATTTCCCATTCAAGACTACCCCCCACATACCCCACCCCCAGTCTCTGGTGTGAGTGAACTTGGTGGTGGTGCCTCTTGATGTAAATGAGTGGCTGAGCGTTCACAGAGGTAGTCTTCCTCTATGATTACTGGGAGAATTTATCTCCTAGGCCCAGTAAGGTTCCATTTATGGCCCCACAGAATTCTCGACCTGAGCCAGGGTGTCATCTCTCCTGAACTGATTAGGGTCCAGAGAATTTCCATAAGTAAAGTCAAGATTCAGCTCCTTTATAATGCTGGGACGTTCCTCAAGTTTATCTATAACTAGTTAGGCATGAGTTGTATGAGAAGGACAATAGCCACATTGACTGATTTCTTATGACTTCTGTGGAAACCTGTCCATAAATCCTTAGACCAGACCTTATATTTCAGGGTCAGCTATAAACACACTAAGAGTATGATTTCACATACACCTCCGCTTTCATCCAAGACTCTCTAATCACTTTTACAGTTGCTACCTCATTGATCCATGCTTGTTCAGTAGACAACTGGCAATCATTTTTATTTCCATTTTACAGGGGGGTTAACTGAGGACAGGATGGTAAGGAATTTTATTTCTTTCACAGTACCAGTCGGTGGCAAAGCTGGACTTGAGATTCCACCCAAAGTGCTGCCTTAACTAGCCTATCGTCTTTCCGTTGAGCTGAGTCTTGGAAGCCTCTTCCTGAAATAATTTGGTAGCTCTTCAACAGTAGCATCTTTCAGGAGGTTGTACATGATAAAATAACTTCAGGAAATAGAAAGATTGAGCGAAGAAGGGTTATTTTTATCCATTTTAAACTGTATCCTATAGTCAAACAACTTAGCATACAATTTTGGTGTACAGCACACCTTGAGGCTGCAGGGCTGGGGTGGGGTCCCTCATCTCCACTGCTGCACACTCGGCCTGAAGAGAGCTTTGCGGTGTTATACATCCCAAATTCACATAGCAGTGTGCGGCTGTTCTCCTCTTTGTGTGAATAGAACCCTCTTATTTCCTTTCTTAAAATGGACTACTTTTCCACTAGGGAATGCCTGCCTCTTAGTTTGTCACTTCTCCTTGAACTCTGTTTTAGATCTTTACATTTATCTAATTCCCCAAAGGGACTAATTTCTTTAGTAGAGCCCTTTCTCTGTCTTCTCTCCTACCAACTTGGGAGAGAAAGCAGTTTAAATAATTGTGTTGGTGTTGGAGTAGTCCTTTAAGACAAGAATAATCTTACTTTTATTGTTCCCTCTTTCAGATCGACTCACAATGAAATGGAGAAGAATAGGTGAGTTGCGGGTTCTGGGGGTGGGATGGGGGGAGTTTTGATGTATTCTTTTTTCATTAAGTTGAGACTTAGTTGTGGCTCTTAATTTCCCACACTTAGCACCTGATACAAGAGTTTACTCAGGGTCCTCTAATCAGCACTGCTCATACATCACTTAGATAGACCCAAAGACAACACCCCCAATCCTCAGCCCCCGCAGCCTCCTCTTCCCGAGCAATGCGTTTCTGTGTGACTATTCTAAGGCCAAAGCGTTTTAGGTCAGAGGCAGTGTTCCTACAAATAGTGTTTTTCAAAAATTACATGCTACTGAATATAATTGGTAGCGCTGTCTTAAATCATGCACACACAGATATATAGATATAGATCTATAGATATAGATCCATATAGATACACATACACATACATATGTGTGTATGTGTATTTACAGTTCACTTGTGAATAAAGATTCTCAAAAGTCAGGAAAATGTATGCACAGCAGAAACTGGAGATGGTGAGGCACTGAGACGAGGCCGGCCACCCTCACCGGGCTCCATCTTGCCACAAGCTGGAGTTTGTCTCTCACCTAGGTCCCCTCTTACTGCTTATTTAAATCTTTATTTTTCCAATGACATAGCCTAGTCATTCTCAACTCTGGTTGCACATTAGAATCACTTGCAAAGCTTTTATTTTAATGTTTTTAAATATTTTTATATGAAATACATTATACACATACACTCATATACTTGGGGGTAAGAGAACAAATTTTTATTTCTACTGATTTATTTTATGTATTTATTTTTTGTCTCTTGCGGATGCCTTTTTTTTTTTTTTTGGCTGCGTTGGGTCTTCATTGCTGCGCTCAGGCTTTCTCTAGTACAGCGAGCGGGGGTTACTCTTCGTTGTGGTGCATGGGCTTCTCATTGCGGTGGCTTCTCTTGTTGCAGAGCACGAGCTCTAGGTGTGCAGGCTTCAGTAGTTGTGGCATGTAGGCTCAGTAGTTGTGGCACATGGGCTTAGTTGCTCCGCGGCATGTGGAATCTTCCCAGACCAGGGATCGAACCCGTGTACCCTGAATTGGCAGGCGGATTCTTAACTACTGCGCCACCAGGGAAGTCCCTCTGCTGTTTTTATAAAATAACTTTTTGTTATAGAACTTTTCAAATATACAAAAGTAAAGTGAATAATGTAATCAATTCCTATGTATCCATCACCCAGCTTCCACAATTATCAATATTTTTCCATTCTTGTATAGTCAAAACCACCCCTCTCTGTGGAGTCTTTTAAAGCACATTTTCTTCTATCTCTAGTAAAGATTAAAAAAAAAAAAAAAGACATAACCACTTGCTTTTACCATGCTGAAAAAAATTAATAATTCTTTGTTAAGCTTTAGGGGAAAAAAACCCAAAAAACACCAATGCTCAGACCTCATCCCTAGCAATTCTGATTTAATTGGCTTGGGTTGAGAGTCTGCGCTAGTATTTTTTTATAAAAACTTCCCAGGTGATTCTCATATGCAGCCAGGGTTCCAAACCATTTAACAAGCCTCATTCTGGTCTCTGAGCTCCCATCAGTTTGAAGTACAGGCAACCCATCCAGATTGAGTGGCTTTCTTGGTAGCCTGCATGAAGAAGATGATATGTAATGATGGTTCTTATGTGGTTATTTCATGCAAACCCTCTTTGAAGAGGGAGCCTGACTCTGATAGTCAGGATGTGAATGACATGTTTCGTCAGTGAAAGGGCAGACCAGGCCCTGACTAGGAAGGAAAATCTTGGAATAGGGCAAAGATCTAGCATCACTCCACTGTGTGTGTGTGTGTGTGTGTGTGTGTGTGTGTGTGTGTGTGTGTGTGTGCGCGTGCACGCACGCGAGCATGTGTGAGAGAGATGGATGCAAGGTGAGTGTGCCTCGCACATGTGCTTCTCCCCATCCTTCTTCTCCCCTTTCCATTTCTTTGTGATTGTGACTGACCATGTTTGAAATCAGAGCGTCTTTATGCATTAGGGATTTACGTATCATGAACTGGAAACTCCAAAGTATCTCTTCTGAAGACAGAAAGGTAGTCTTTCTGTCTTCAGATGTGGCTTCTCTTTCTCATCTTTAGATTCTCTCCCATCTTCCTGCCTCTGGGGTGAACTGGGTAAACTGGGACTATTTCTGCTGAAAAGTCTTCTAGTTCTCCTCCCCCTAGGCATTTTTTTTTTAGGCATTTATTTTTATTATTAAAATTTCATCCCTTCAGGTAAGGGCTCTTAGGCTTACTACAGCTTTGAGCCTTTTACCTCTGCAGGAATACCACAGGATGTCGATTTTATCATTTTTTAAAAAAATATTTATTTATGTATGTATTTTCGCTGCGCCGGGTCTTAGTTGCAGCATGCGGACTCTTAGTCCCTATCATTTATTTTAGCAGTTGAAGAATGTTTATTTTCTGCCTACAGTGTCTTAAGAGCTTGTGCTCAGTACTGGGTACTAAGTAAGTTCATACTGGGGTATTAAATCAGCATGGTCTCTATCCTAGAGAAATGTAGTTTGTCTAACGAGGAAGACACAGAAACAGTCTGCACAGGAGGCTGTGGAGGCAAAGTTTCTAGAAAATTGATTTGAAGTCATCACTGAGCAAGCTGCTTATAATTCAGATTGCTTGCATGTGACCAGTCTACTTTTGCTTATTGAAAGGTTAGTTATCTAGTTTCCTTATTGTCCTTTTTTTTTGGAATTTGGTCTTCTAAGGTCTTGAGCATTTTTTCTCTAGTCTAGAGCATGTGAGTAGACGAGAAGGAAGTCAGGACTCAAATTTACTTAATTTAACCAAGCACTGGTTGCTGCAATCCGGGGTGGGGGGAGGGAGGGTTAAAATTGTTGGGCTCTTCTCCCGTATAGTGTAGCTGCTTAAGATTTTAGGGTTTGGTGGTCCGCTGAACAAGCTGCATTTGTAGTCCCCTTGGTTTCAGTAGCTGAATCCTATAAAACAGTACCACTTTGCTAAAGGCTAATACACCCTTGCCATTTTTTACCTTAACATCACATGTTTTAAAAAGATTGGCATGGCTCTCAAAAAAACAAAAAAGCAACTGAGGAAAAGAACTTTCAGTAATTGGATTTTTTTTCTCTTTAATATTGCGAAGTTAATTATCCCTGTGTTAGTTTTTTCACGCAGAAACCTTTTCTGAGGCACGTTAGAGATTCTGGAGAGTTGGTGTGCATCAGGACTCCACTATGAGAATACTATATTCAACACCACCCATTTAATAATCTTGGCATTGGTGAGAAGATAGAAGAAAAGACTTCTAGAAAGGTGGAGGTGGGAGCTGGTATTGGTGGCAGCAGCAGTATTTTTCATTCAATAGACTAGGCATTCATGGAGCACCAAAGATGCTGGGTGCTAGGTGCTGGGGATCCTGAGCCCACAGAGACCAAGCCCCCAGGGCGGAGGGCTCCATTTAGTCTCACTGTAGATATGTCTGTCACTTGGCCTGTGCTTCTCTGCATTGTAAGTAATTTTGTGGGTCTATCCTCCTAAGGAAACACCCTTGGCGAGTGTGTTGTCATTCTTTCTTTTTTGTTAAAACTAATCTTGTAGAAAATTTTGAGAAATATAGAAAATCATACTAAAAATTAAATCATCCCTAATTCTAGCAGCCCAAGGAAACCGATGGAACTTTGAAATGTATCTTTCCAATTGTTTTTTGGAAAGTAACTTTAAAAATAGTTTAGTGTAGAAAATTGGAAAGTTCAGAAAAGCACAAAGAAAATAAACATTACACGTAATAGACCTTGCAGCAGTAGCAACCGCTGAGTTCTATATCCACCTAGACTTTTGTGCATACTTTTTAAAAATCAATATGGGATTATATAGTAAATAATTTGCTTCTTTTCAAGCTGCATTATGAACATTTTCCAATACCGTTAAATCTCCTTTTCTAAATTACTTTTAGTGAATGCCCAGTATTACATCATATGGATGTGCCATAACTCATATAACCAATCCCCTATTTTAGGTTCTTCCCAGTATTTTTTTTTAATTTATTTATTTTATTTATTTTTATTTTTGGCTGTGTTGGGTCTGTTGCTGCGCGCGGGCTTTTCTGTAGTTGTGGCGAGCGGCGGCTACCCTTCCTTGCGGTGTGCGGGCTTATCACTGCGGTGGCCTCTCTTGTTGCGGAGCACCGGCTCTAGGCGCATGGGTTTCAGAAGTTGCAGCACGTGGGCTCAGTAGTTGTGGCTTGCAGCTCTAGAGCGCAGGCTCAGTAGTTGTGGTGCACGGGCTTAGTTGCTCCGCGGCATGTGGGATCTTCCTGGACTAGGGCTCAAACCTGTGTCCCCTGCATTGGCAGGTGGACTGTCAACCACTGCGCCATCAGGGAAGCCCTTTCCCAGTATTTTGCTAATATAAGTGATGCTTGCTTAAACTACCTTATGGGTAATTCTCTGTCCAACATCATAATTCTTTCCTTAGGGTAAATGTATAGTTGTGGAATTCATGGTATCCACATTGTTACGGTTTTTGATGTTGACTGCTGGATTGCCCACCAGGCGGGTTATAGGTCATATTTTCCTTGTACCTTTACAAGTTTATATTTTACCTTAAGACTTTTATGAATTTAATAAGTAAAAAGCAAACAGAAACACACAAACTTGTTTTAATTTGTATTTCTTGTATTACTAGCACAGTTTAATAATTTTCATATCTTTGACAGTTTGTGTATTTGTGAATTGCCTGTTAAATAACCTTTGCCCAGTTTTCTACTGAGGAGTTTATATTTTTCTTTATTATTTAAAAGATTCTACTATATGAAGGATATATATGAAAGAGATTGCCTCTTCATGTATCATATAATTGTCCAGTTTGTCATTTACCCTTACGGAATCAGTCTTCTCTCACTATCTGAAATTGCCGCCTCTGTTATATACTGAGTTCTTGCTTATGGCTAAGTCTGGTTCTAGACTTGTTCTTCTGTACCACTGACCCACCTGCTCTTCCTGTGCCAGCATACACTGTTTTCATCATTGTGGTTTTATGCACTTCAGGATCTGGTAAAGCAAATCTCTATTCTTCCCTCCTCCTCCTTTTTTTTTTTTGCGGTACACGGGCCTCTCACTGTTGTGGCCTCTCCTATTGCGGAGCACAGGCTCCGGACGCGCAGGCTCAGCAGCCATGGCTCACGGGCCCAGCTGCTCCGCGGCATGTGGGATCTTCCTGGACTGGGGCACGAACCCGTGTCCCCTGCATCGTTAGGTGGACTCTCAACCACTGCGCCACCAGGGAAGCCCCCTCCTCCTTTTTTTATTTTACTATGTTCTTAGCTCTTTTCACCAATTTATTTTTCCTGATGAATTTTGTAGTCAGTCCTTCAATTCTCTGCACCCCAAATTCTTTTGGGGATTTTCAAAATCCAAATTAAATAATTCCAGTATAAATTAACCTTTAAAAGTTCATGTTGACATCTTAGAGCTCTCCATCCAGGATTTGATGTGTGTGTTCATTTATTCAGATCTCTTTTTTGTCTCTAAGTAAAGTTTTTTGATGTTCCCATATAGATCTTGCACATTTCTTGTAAAAGGTATTCCTGGGTTTATTTGTATATATTTTAAAATTGCTACTGGTTTCCCATTGTAATTACTGATTAATTATTGTTGGGATGTGGGAAACCTTTTAGTCTTTGGTTGTTGTTATATGCCCTTTATTGATGATAATTCTGCTCTTTCCTTTCCTTAGCTGGGAACTCCTCTTGTTTGAATGCCTTTCAATAAGCCACTCAGCAAATGGAGGCTGAGTGAACACATATACGCTGCAGCCAGTGGGTCAGGAGTCAGGTGCTTGAATGGGCTCCTTTTCAAAAGAAGGTTCTAGTATCTCCTTTAATTATAGACACTCGTTTTTCTGGAATGGTACATATGCAGGCCTTTCTGGAATTAGGCAGCTGGTCTAGAGAGATTACCTCTGCCAGAGTCTTATGACTCTATGACAAAAGATTTTTTTGTGTGCTCTGTGAGGAGGATTCAGCAGCCTGATCTAAGCTGTTGTTTTCATCTGGTCAAACAGTATTTCAGTGGCATCTGGTCTGTCATGAGAAACGATTCCAGTCAGGTCTTTTCTGGCAAGATATTCTAATTGATTGCAGTTCCCTAGAGTGGTTTCTCTTGGGTCTTGTTTTTCAAATGGCCAACCTCCTTATATCGGAAGGGGTAGGGTCCTGAGTTGTGGTGTGCATTGCACCATTCTTACCGCTTCTGAACGCCCTTGACCACATTCAGATTTCACTCTAGGATGTTGTAATAAATCCACATTGCTTTGTTGCCACATGGGGCTAAGGGCATGGCCTGGTTATTACGAAGGAAGAATATAGGTATTAGTGTGGTCTATGGTGGCGGTGTGGAGGTGCACACTGATTTTTACTGCTAGAATCCATCTTTCCTGGACGGTACCTCTTGGAAGAACATGAAGAAGAGACATGCTGGTTATTCAACCAATTTCCAATCCCCTACAGGGAACATTGGAGGCACTCCCTGACTTTTTGTCATAGACACTAATAGTCAAGGGGTGAGAAAGAGCTAGCAAGTACTAATTATAATCTATATTTTGTATTTTTTTAATTGGGCTCTAGAAAGGAAATATTAAATATGTACTTACGTATTTAATACTTTAATAGAGAAGTGACTTTATTACTTTAAAATGTAGCCACCATGAATTGCTGTTTCCACATTGCTTACTGAGTGCCGTGTTCCCATACAGTAAGCATATGACTATCTTTGTATATTTCACAAAGATTACGATCACAGTTAGGAGAAATCTTCAAACCTTCCAAGGTTCCGCCTAAGCCGGGAATAATGATGCATTTCGCAATTATTTCTAAAGGGTCCATTTTAGAAAAAGGAGAGTACTTTTCTTCCTCAGAGAGTGACTTGTAGTCTTCCCCTGGATTTTTTGTTTAACCCAGTAAGGCTTTGTTCTCAACCCAAAATCTGGAGAAGGTTATGATCTCTGTGACCTATAATCACTTTTAGGGAGTAATTTTTTGACCCATTAAGATTTGTTTCTTCTTAGTCTATACTAAATATCCTTTTTTTAAAAATCACTACACAGCTCATACATACCCATATCTGAAGTTATTTTTATTCAACTTCCAGTTATCCTATAGGATTTACAAAGCTATCTAATGGGCTAAATCTGTGTCCACACAAAGGTAGGAGAGGAAACAGATATTGTTTATGCAACTCTTTTTTTCTTCTTTGGAAATAATCTTGGGCCCAATTTTAATGAAAACTAGTACTCAGTGAGGTCCAGTGTATCATGTTCATTAAGTAGGGCTTTCCTCAAAGAGAAGGGACATGAATTACCAAAGAGATCAGATTCCGCTCTTAGGTCAGCATCTGCAGGTGCGTTGTTATTTCTAGGCTCCAGTGGGTTAACACGAAATAGAAGACTTGGTCATTTCCATTATTTGGTAATGAAAGAAGCAGAACATTTAAATACATAGCAGGTCTGCAGCACGCAAATAAACGAACGAATGAATGTGATCTATTTGGAAAGGAAAAAAAAGCTTCTGATAGGCTATGAAAGCTTGAAAACCTTTATGGAGAAGTTAAGTCAAACAAGATGTGGATGAGGGAAAAGAAAGAATATGTTTGGTAGAGGGCAAAGGGGAGCCCATTCTAGAACTCTCAGTAGGAGGTGATATTTGTCATGGTCTGAAGGTAGGTCATATAAATAATTCTGCAATAATTTGTTTCCGTGTTTAATCACTCCAGCTAAACTTTAACCTTTAAACTTTTACCTTCAAGGCAGGGACTTGGTCTTACTCAACATCGTATCCCCAGCACCTAGGAAGGTGGCAGTATGTAGTAATCCTTTGAGATGCTAGAGGAATAAATGAATGAAAGAGCCAAGCATATATTTCAAGATTTCCACCTGTGAACCTAGTTACTTATCTACCCTCGTAACCGGCTGCCATACTGTTTACTGTGCCCCAACCTGATTCTTTTTTGTCATACACTTCACTGTGAAAGTCTGACGGAGATAGTTCAGTTACATCTTCAATAAAGAAGAGTAATATCTGGTAACGGTGTCTCCCTCACAATACAGACAAAGACAGACAGACACACACCTGATTTCATACCATTCCTGGTCTTGACTGCATCCAAGTCAGGAAGAACTTCAGGGACGACAGAGTCAATTCAGGAGCACCGTCTGCAGGTAGCACAATCTCTACCTGTTATCTTACTTTTTTTGTTGCATCTTTCTCCCAATTTATAAATCTGCTGGCCTGAGAGAGAGAGAGGTATGAATAAAATCAAAGAAGCTTGAGTCTGGGGACTTCCCTGGCGGTCTAGTGGTTAAGACTTAGTGCTTCCACTGCAGGGGGTGCGGGTTTGATCCCTGGTCGGAGAACTAAGATCCCGCATGCCACGTGGCATGACAAAAAAAAAAAAAAAAATCTTGAGTCTGGTGGCAGAGGTATAAAGAGCAGCCTTCAGAATTGTCTGAGAGCGCACTGGTGAGCCCCGGTGCCGTCCATCAGTGCCAAAGCTCGGGTCGGGGTGGCGCCTCCAACAGCCCAGAGCCCACTTCACTGATGACCTCCTTCACTTGCATATTAATTTTCCGTACTTCATGGCTGACAAGAGTGAAGGAAAACTAAAAACAGAACTGTGAGGTATCCAAATATACTTTAAATCTTTAATATATTTGGAATTTATTTTGATGTTAATCTTCCCACTCCCCTGCCATTTTCTGAATAATCTGGGCTATCTCCAAGGATTTGCAGTGTTAGCTCCGTTATATGCTAAATTCATATCTATTCCTAAAGTCTGTTCCTGGGAATTTTTTCTTCTCTTCCTTTGACTTGTCTCCATCTTTTCCTGTATTAGTATATTCTGTTTTTAATTACTGCAGCTTTATAATACAATTTAATAACTGGTACCAAACAATCCTCTTCATTCTTCTTTTTCAAAAATTTTGGAGGTCTCTCACACAGTTATGCTTCTAGGTGAGGTTTAGACTAATTTCCCAGCATTAAAAAGATTACGGTTGGGATTTTTTTCTCTTGGTATTATGTTAAATTTGTAGACAAACTTGGGTAGCATTGACATTTTTACTTTGAGGGTTCATATCTAGGAAAGTGCTGGTTTTTTCCATTTATTCAAATTTTCTTATGTCTCTCTGCAAAGTTTTATAGTTTTCTTCCCAGAGATCCTTCCCAAACTCTTTTTTTTTTTTTTTTTTTTTTTTTTTGCAGTACGCAGGCCTCTCACTGTTGTGGCCTCTCCCGTTGCGGAGCACAGGCTCCGGACGCGCAGGCTCAGCGGCCATGGCTCACGGGCCCAGCCGCTCCGTGGCACGTGGGATCCTCCCAGACCGGGGCACAAACCCATGTCCCCTGCATCGGCAGGCGGACTCTCAACCACTGCGCCACCAGGGAAGCCCCCCAAACTCTTTTAAGTTTGTTCTTAGACATGCTCTCCTTTCTTCTTGCTATTGTATGTGAGATATTTTAGGTTCTCTGGGTATGGATAACACATCCAGAGATGTGCTTGGATTTCCAAGGTCAATACATATTTGCCCCAATTTTTATTTTCTTTTGGCCATCACAGTAGAGAGATGTAGGCAGAGATCTCGGTGTGCTTCAGATGCTTCCCTCCCAACCTTGGAGTCCCTTCTAGCCCTGCCTCTACACGATGGGGGTGGCTCCAAAGGAGTCTTTCCTTTAGCCTGGGTTAGCATTATAAAGTCCTTGCTGATTTTTAAACGTAAAAAAATAATACCTTTAGCATAAGCAAGATCTTTATTTCCATAGAAAATGGGTTAGATTTTCCATTAAATCTTTTAATGACAAAAGATGTCAGTTTTCTTTAAGGGAGAGTTTAGTGAATTTGGATTTTACCAGATAGCCTCTATTTGCCCTGTGAGATACTCTTGAGTTCCCTATTGATTTTGAAAGGAATATGATAGGGTTATAATTATCTGTGTTTGCTCCCAGCAATTATCCTTCCTCAAAGGAAGCTAGAGTTGAAAGAATGACTGCTGCCACATACAGAGCACTTCATGTCAGACCCTGGTCAGGGGCTTCCATACCCTGTCTCAGTTAATACTGAATGACAGCCCTGGCAGGGAGGCATTGTCATCGTCCCTCTACTGCCAAGGAAACGGATGCTACATGGAGTTAAGTAATTTGCTCAAGGCTACACAGGAAATAAGTGGCAAGGCCAGGACCCCAAACCTTTACCCTTAGTCACTACACTAATATTTGGTTGTATAGTGACTGACAGATTCAGAATGTAAAAATAATTAAAAACAAAAATAAATAAAATTTGAGATACTAAAAAGAAAAAACAATAAAAAGCTTACTGAAGAGAAGCTCTAGTTTGTATCTAGTTTAATTATCATAGGCCGCACTTGATTCTGAGCATCACTGACTGTAGCTCAAAGATTGGTTTCTGTGTGCTACCAGAGACCAAAGGTATATCAGCGCATTCAGAGTAAGGAGAGTGATATTTCTGAAGAATCAGCAGGTGAGGTTTGTCAAAGTCCATTGGATCAGCGTGAAGAGACGAGGCAGTTGGGGCAGGAGGGAGCCAGGACTTGACTGCCCTTCTCTGCTGCCAGTGGGGAGCTGGGAGGCAGCTCTTGACAACAGGGGGAGCTCTGTCTGAATATGTGATGAGAGGGGCTCCAAGTAGGGGTCAGATGCGGGTACCAGGTGGCTTCCTGTTGAGGAAGTGTAGCAAAACCCCCTGCTAGTTCCTGAAAGAGGGGTTAGGCCTGGTTCACAGTGGGACAGCAGGCTCCTTCTAGAAGGCCAGAGCCCTGGGCACGGGCCTGGTCGGGACTGAGGACAGAGAGCTGAGACAGGAGCTTGTTCTACTTGTTTGGGACCTGGGCACTCCATGGGTGCTCACGGCTGGCTGAAGGATTCCGGATCCCGGCGTGGGGTGGAGGGGGGCGGGGTGTGTCTCAGGCTTGAGGCCCCTCAGTGGGAGCTGCTACAGAGGGGTCTGTTTGCTTTTTTGTCTGGTTCAGGAATTGAATTTCACTATCATATCATGGAACTGAGCCTGCTTCACATACCTCATCCCTCCCCTGGGGGTGGCCCAGGCACCAGCCCGGGGATGTGTCTGCAGGTAGGCGGCAGGCGGGCAGGGCAGGCATCAGGCTGGAGCGGTGAGGCAGGCACTGCCAAAGATACAAGTTGGCTTTGAATCTCTACGAGAATCCAGAAAGCACTGTGCTCCTATTTCCATAAAACTGGGTCAGAAAACACTGAATGAACATGTTTTAGCCTAAACTTGAAGTAGTCAAATGGCTTATTTCAAGTTTCACAACTGGGAGTGTTCTTTGGAAACCCACATTTGGGTAGTGAAAATTGTACTTTCTGGGCTAGACTCCCTGAGTAACTAGGAATGACGACGCATGGAAAGATGACTTTATTATTTTTATCAGTAGACAAACTTCCTTAAAAATTTACATACTCATATCTGTAGATAAACGCACATCATAAAAGGACTAATATGACACTGTTCTGAATCATGTAGTCTTTGCAATGAGCAGGCTGAAAAATGTCTAAGTCTAATTTTAATTTTTGAACTTTTTTTAAAACTTGACAGTCTGTAAACTTTGTAGTGAGAATAACTATATGTGACTAATCATACATTCTCATGGTGTTTCTAATAACATGATCTATTTTCATGGCTCTTTGTGAAGAATATTATCCAAGGTGAACAAGTACCTTTTATATACAAATTCTGTTTTTGTTTTTTTCTCCTCATGTAGTAGTTGGAGGAGCAAACCTCTAATGTGACTCTTTGCTGGTGGCCATTCCATGTGGGCAGGTTTTCAGAGCAAGTGGAAGTCTTGTAAAATAGTAAGGCTCTTGTACCGCTACCTCTTCCTAGCTCAGGAGTGAATGCTGGACTTCTCTAGCTTGCCAGGGCTTAGGGGACCTTGGAGAGTCTAGGACAACCTCAAGAGCCAGAAGAGGAAGGAGGCTCAGAAGCAGGTGAGGTGAGAGCTCAGAACCACTTGTTGGATCTGCCTTGGGGGAACCTCCTGAAGTCTTGATGTGAAGGGTGTGAATTGACTGCCTTGGTCAATATCAGGCATACTGGCCTGTATTTGAGCTTTCTGAAGCCGTTTTCTTCTTTCGATCCCAACCTTTGTTAATACGGTGAAATTTTTAAGAGGGAAAAAGGGGCAAACTGAGCTTTCCAGTTGTCTTCCAGTTCAGCTGGAGGATAGCCTCTCAGGCTCCCAGGACCTCTTCTCCAGGTTGCCGTGGGGATGGGCAGTGGACATGTACCTAAAACCCCAGGACCCTGAGCACTACTGAAGGCGCAGAGACATAGCAGAGATGGACTCTGCCCCGAGAAGCTTGGAGTCTAGTGGAATAGACGACACCAACCACGCGGCAAGCGTGCATTAAGCCGATGGGAGGGGAAGGCACCAAGGCAACCCAGCAATGGTTAAGTTGCGGCCCCATCTTTCTAAGGAGCTGGCAATGAATGGTTAAGTCACAAATACCAAAAAAGGCAGGCAGAACAGTGAATTTCCCAATGAATAGGATAAACTAATACGTATTCAGAAAATGGAGGAAGCACTGTGGACTGGAATGGCCTGTGAAGACTTGAAGGAGGTGGTGGGCTGAAGCAAAAACTCTGAATCTTGGCTGTTTCTCACATTCACGGAATCTGCTAGCCTCTAGGATAAAGCCTAAACCGAGGTTTCAGTGAAGTATTAATTTCCAAAATTTTAGGGACTCTTGTGCTTCTGCCACATTCTGCCACACTGCAAGACCTGTTGGTGGTTCTCTCCAGCTGTCAGCATGCTTGTTAGTATAGCAATACCACTGATGGGCATTTTCCTTGTTTCTAAAAAATGCATCTAACTTTTTGAATGGTTGAAGGACGAAAAAGTGTAACAAATTATTCAGTAAAAACTCCCCCCCCTTACCTTGTCCCTGTTTGACTAGCCCCTGACTCCTTTCTGCCCAGCCACTGTTACTAGTTTCTTATGTATCATTCCAAGCTTTCTTTATGTTATACAAGAAAACATGCCTTTAGATAATTATTTTTCCTCCACTTTTACCCAAAGATGTAGCATGTTGTATGCACAGTTTGGTATCTGGCTTTTTTTTACTTAACAGTATATCTGAACGTTCTTTCCTCATAGTACGTAGAGTACATTTTCATTCTCTTTCATAGGTGCGTAGTACTCCACTGTATGGATATACCATACTTTATTTGATCAGTTCCCTATTGATGATGAGTTGGGTTGTTTTAATCTTTGCTATTACAAATAAAGTTGTAATGAATAACCATATACATTTGTCGTTCACATGGGTAAATATTATATACAGCAAGATATAGTTGTAGTGATTTAGTGGTCCCGGAAGGGGAAAGAACAGTATGGGTTCAAAGGATTCTCTCACTGGCATGTCATTACTTTCTGAACTTGGATGTTCTGTAGGTCACATCATAACCCAGAAACCTGGAGATAACCTGATTCATGTGCTTAATAATAGTAGATATAAGTCTCTACCCCTTCATACATATTATAGACTTAACTTTAGAAAACCATGGATTTTGCTTTTCCTTGGTTTTTACCAGAGTTGTATAATTTCAAAAGATGTCCACTCGGCTGGAAGTCACTGGTGGCATTTGCCATCACTGGGCTGGGCGACTTCATACTCTGTTTGAGCTTGTTCTCCCGGGTGACTTCTGGCTGGCTTTGAAAGTCTCCAATGCTACTATGATCTTGTTTTTGTAGACGGGCCCACCTTCGCTTATGCCTGGAAAAGTTGAAGGGGCTGGTGCCACTTGGTCCAGAATCAAATCGACACACTACACTGAGTTTATTAACAAAAGCCAAATTGCACATAAAGGTAAGTGCATCCTGGGATGCCTTTTTGTCTTTACCTGCCCAGGGAGGGTTTGTTTGTTGTTATGAGGGACAGCAGATGTCTGTCTCCAGGACAGTTCTCTCCTCTGAACTCCTCCAACTCCAACCAAGTCAATGTCTTGGATGACTCACAGACTCAACATGTCCAGAACAAAACTGAGTAGTTCTCACCCCTGTGCGCCAGAAGTTAAATTGTCCATCCAACTGTCCATCTCATGTACAGGCCAGAAACTCAGGGTCATCCTTGCTGCTGATGATCATCTTGCTCCTTAGCCACGTGTCTCCAAGACTTACATATGTCACAGCCTGCTGTATTTCCATAAAGTCCATCATGTACTGTAGTAAACTCCTCAGAGGCCTCTTCCAAGCTAATCTCCAGGCTTCCCAAGAGCAATCCTGCCGGAGATCAAATCAACATGTCACCACATTTAAAAGTCTTCCGTTGGGCTTCCCTGGTGGCGCAGTGGTTGAGAGTCCACCTGCCGATGCAGGGGACACGGGTTCGTGCCCCGGTCCAGGAAGATCCCACATGCTGCGGAGCGGCTGGGCCCGTGAGCCATGGCCGCTGAGCCTGCGCATCTGGAGCCTGTGCTCCACAACGGAAGAGGCCACAGCAGTGAGAGGCCATGTACTGCAAAAAAAAAAAAAAAGTCTTCCGTGGCTCAGGACACACTGTATGACCAGGCCTGCCCGACCCAGCCTTCCCCTGCCTTTGCAGCAGCAGCTTGTGCCAGAGGCTCCCCTCTCTGCCTCAGCCCTTCTTTCAGTCCCTTGCACTTGTCAGGCTCTCTCACCACAGGGCCTTTGTACATGCTGTTCCCTCTGCTTGGTACTCTTTCCCCTCTGTTCTTCACTTAGTTAACTTCTTGTCATCCTTCAGACCTCAGCACAGGTATCACCGTGCGGGGAAACCTTCCCTGACTAGGTCACCTCCTTCCTGTGACAGATGGTCCTTATTATTACTGGATCTCTCTCTCTTAGCACTTATCACAGTTGACACCTGACCATGGCTTGTGTGGCTATTTGGTTGTCTCTGTCCATACTGTTAGAGTATGGACAAGGGAGGGGACCAGATCTTTGTGTTCACCTTGTATTTCTAGCACCTCCCGGAGGGTCTGAAACAGAGTCAGCACTCAGTATATGGCTGGAATAGCAAAGGGTACCTCCTGAGAGCCACAGCCAAAATCCCTGTTTAGCATGTTTTTATAGTCAGTCATAGCTGGACACGTGTCACTTGAATTATGGTTGATAGCCTTGCATACATGGCAGTTGTAGGAGGGAAAAGAACCTCTGTTTAGAGCAAAACAACCACAGTTACACAATCTTCAGAATTATCTGAAGAATTATCTGGGAAGCTAGAGAACAGATTTGTAAAAACAAAATGATCTATGGAAATGTGTTTTCTGAGCTCTTATTTGGACAATTTAGAATCAGGACTTCAAAAGGGAATATTATTCCTGCCAACAGACAGAAGTTAAATGAGGTTTGGCATGATGCAAAAAAAAAAGCGCCTATGTAATTGGGACACGTACTTGAATAAACATACTTCTAAAGGAAAGTCTGTTTCTTAAGCGCCCATCACACGCAGTGCTCTAGCTCAGGGAGTAGGTGTTTGGGGTGTCACAACAGACAAGGGAGAACAGGTTGGGTGTTCCTGCCACAGTCTTTCCACTATCACAGTTGAGGGGTGCTGGACGCTAGAGTGTTAGCTCACCCCGGAAGCCATGCAACAGTGCAGGTTCCAAAGTGTTGTCGATGCTGAAAAAGTTAGATGTAGACAAGAGTCACCGGCCAGGCAGCTTCCTGTCCCTGCAAGAAGCTTGACAAGGGACACAGCAAATGGCTTCTGAGGAAAACTGCCGTATTTCCCCACAAGGCAGGGAGGTGCAGGGTCATTACCAATTTTGAAATCTGCCTGTGCCCTTCAACAACTACCCCCTTTGACCTGCAGAAACTTGAAGACTGTGACAGAAAAGCCATTCACCAAATAGACCAGCTTCAGCGAGAGCAGCGACACCTGAAGAGGCAGCTGGATCCCGCATCCTCAGGCCCCTCCCCAGCCCCCTGCCGCCTGCCAGAGGCGGAGCCGAGGGGAAGCCGAGAACCCCCGTGACCCGGAGAAGTCGAGGGGCGTGGCCTGCGGGGACAGGCGTCCTCTCCTGCAGCGGTTAGGCACCGCGGCCAAGGAGGGGCCCTGCCGAGTCGCTTGGCCCTTCCGAAGCAGGCCTTCACCACGCTCTGTCTCGTCCTTCCCACAGAAGAGATCGACGTGGACGTCGAAAGCACAGACGATCTCACGGGCGACCTGGACTGGAGCAGCAGCAGCGTGAGCGACTCGGATGAGCGGGGAAGCATGCAGAGCCTGGGCAGTGATGAGGGCTACTCCAGCTCCAGCATCAAGAGAAGAAAGCTCCAGGACGGTCACAAGACGCGTCTTGGACTCTAGGAGAGCGTGGTCGCTTCGGCTGCCGCCCGGATGGTCCCGCCCGTCGGCTCCGATTAGGTAGCGTATCGGACCTGCCCACAATTCCCTCGCACGTCAGCTTCCGTGTTCCACCGTCACCAAAAGCAGCTGTGCAAAAGTTGTCAAGGAAGTGCTTAGGAGTGTGGGTTTCTTTTTTTTTCTTTTTCTTTTTCTTTTTCTTTTATCCACGATCCCCATCTTGAATGGGGTTGAGCGGGCCCCCGCACCTGCTGGCGTAGGGTAGGCACACGCTGAGCCAGTCAGTGCAGCCTGGACACCTGAGGGCGTCACAGACCCGTTACTGCTCGGTCTGGGGTAGCCGAATGCCACTCGTCCCTCTAAGAAGTTGGGGGACGCCAACCAGGATTGTGGGTTTCTGACTGCATCCTCTAGCTTCTCTCTTTCTCTCCATAAAAATTCGTCTCTGACAGACTGTACATTCCAATCACTTTGAAGCACCCAAGAATTCTTAGACGGGATAAGCACTTACTCACATCTCGGCAATTTTCCCCTCTTATTTACTGTCCCCGTGTAGTCTACCAGACCTTCCTTGAAGTTTTCTGGCTTCCTCTGTGACCTGCCTAGCGGAAATGTCCGAATGTGTCTTGTGCTTAGGAAACTGAAGAAAACAAACTTTTAAAGTTGAGATCCTGATCACAGAACTCCAAAGTAAGCTTTGAAAGTGGGATTTAAGAGCGCTTAACCATGGCCCTCACCGCCTGTGAGCAGGCAGGAATACCTCCAGAAAACACACCCTTCACACACGTCCCCCGCCAACGCCCCCGACCCGCGTGTGGATGGCCGCAGTATTTCTCACTCTCAAACGGACCCCTTGCGAGCACGTCTTTGGGGTAGCACAGCTTATAAAAGTTCCAACATCATTTGTTCTCACGAACAGAACGGTACAGTCTATTTTTGTGCACTGTCCTTGGGACCGTGCTGGGTCCTGCTCTCCCAAGGCACATTTCCCCTCCAAGTCGGTTATGCTCCTTGTCTCTGGAACATTTTTTTTTCCTACCTCAGAGATAAATGAGATCTCCATTTCCCACTTAACACAAACTGATTATGCCTCTTTTGTTTTGTTTTTGTTTTTTGTTTTTTTCCCCAAATAAGTGACACTTGGTCCAATTCTAATCTATTTTGCTGTTTAACTTGCAGCAATAACTGAGCTTTGGCACTAGCTGAGCTAGTGTCCATCATCAGTGAAAGGAGAAGTCTACATTTCTACTCTCTGTTGCAGGTGAACGGGAGGGGATGGTACAGTGTTACTACAGTTCCTCTCCTTACTGATTATTTTTGGACACACCCAGAAACTTCTTTATGGAGGCTTTTGGGTTAATAGTTTAAAAGGCTGATTTTTCTTTTTGGTTATGATTTCTCCCTTAAGTGGTCTCCCACTTTGTAGCAATTTTATTTAAGCTAAAACAGAGCACATGTATATGTACATAAGACACATTAAATCTATAAATACTATTTATTCATTTTATATAAACTAATGTAATGGAAAATAAATTCTTATGACTGTGCTTTTATAGATGTTCTAGAAACTTTGTATGTAGGTATCTACAGAATTGGTTCATTTCCCCTTAATACTTTTGCATTCATAGTTTTGAGGTCTCGATGCTTTCAGCCTCTGGTGAATCTTTTTCATTGAATTCAAACCATTTGTAAAACCTGTGACGCTGAAACAGAGTGTGTGTCACAAAGTGATGAGAACATTCCTAAATCCACAGCCGCACTGCAACTTAAGGGCTCCCTGGCTGAACCAGTAGCGGCGGCGCCTGTGCCCCCCACTGGCCTGTGGTCTCCCCGGCCCCAGACTCACCTCCTCAGCGCCTCTTCCTTGCCCACGACTAAAAGTTCAAACGCACTCCTCACAGAAGCTCATTCTGGACATGAAGAACAGTCGAAACAAAGATTACTTTTGTGTTTATTTTTTCTTTTTATTGATTTCTTAATGTATTAAAATTTTTTAATTGGAAGTAGTGATTCCTAAGTGATTCCAAAGTCATCTGTAATTCTTCTGTTTTTGTTTTGGTCTGTTTTTCTCTCCATTTCAGGTTTGGGTGGGGGGAGGGGCAGGTGACACAAAGGATTTTTTTTTTTTAATTGTTGGAATCTTTTCCAATTACCAGCTGAAGATTTGCACTGAAATACAACTTGTATGCCTTTTGCATTTTTAAAGCCTGCTTCCTGAATTTAAGCAGAGTGATAGTGTTCAAAGAGCCAGCTCAGCCTGTAACATGTTTGAAAAAGATACACCTGCACTTTGAGGTCCCTTTCGAATGCCATTCGCTAGACCTCGCAAGCATTTTGATTGCTACATTCAAGCGCCTCACAAGTCCACGATGCTAGATCCTGTACGGCATCGAAAACTCAAGACTTTGGCAAAAGCTTGTGGGCTTGCATTGGGGGAGGGAAGGGAACAAAATTTGTGTATTTGTTTGTTTAATTTAGAAATAAGGCATCTGAGAGATGCCATTATTTTCTGTGTTTTAATTGTTGTGCCTTTGAGTTAAACTGCATTTTTGTCTTTTGGTTGAAATATGAAATGTACTGTCCCAATATAAAATAGTAATTATTTGACCTTTGCACTGTTTGTCTGGTCCTTTTCAATTTGATAGCATATAAATGTGGAACTTAATAGATCTCTATATTTTTAATGCGCTTGTGATAAACTGACACCAGGGTTAGACACGACTTTCAAATCTTGAGGTAGACCGAATGCTAGACAGGCCTCTCTCTAACCAAAACTGTAACCTTCAGGACCAGCAAACTCAGCCCCAGGCAGCTAATCCCCTTCCCTACGTGGCTGATCAGCCGCCCTGATGCGCCAATCTGTCGTGTCATTCACTGATCCACCAGCATAACTGTTAAGAGCTATACGGTCTTTTTGGTTCTGTTTTGTTGTTGTTGTTGTTTTGTTTTGTTTTTTTAAGCAAAACGAAAAACCTTTCTATTAGGGTTGTTGGGGGGAGGGGACGGGCAAAGATATAAGCCCCAGCCTTTAAGACTTTGACTATTGTACGTAAATATAGATGTGTGTAAATATAGGCACATGCGTATTTTTATGTGAAAACTGGTTTTAAGAAACTAAAGTCTACACTCTTATTGATACCATTGCAATGCAAATGGGAAAGTAAAGAGTATGTAGTGCAGTTTAATTTCATGCAGTGAGAAAATATATGTGTGCTTCTGTTAACATCCCAGAAGACCTAGCTTTCCATACCTGTTGGCTTAGAATGGCGGGCAGGCACCCAGGGTATATTTGTTTTCTTTTGCTAAGCAGAGATCTGGGATTCAAGGTGCTGATAGTGACCGTGGCTCCTTTCTCTAGTCACAGATCTAATGCTAGAGATTCAGTGTCACCTTTTTGAGCAGGACCTACATTTTTCTTCCTGTCAACCCAAAACGAAAATAATTTCAGTGTCGATTCAGAATTGAGTACTGAGAAAGCCCTGACCCTGCAGTCGGCCGCTTGAGTGGTTTGAGGGTTTATTTTTGAAGGTGGGCATTCTCCTTTAACCTCTACTTTTTTCAAAAGAAACAAAGGGCCCTTACCTGGGTTTCCTAGGAGCCTCTCTTCTCAGTCCCTGAAGTGGCCAAAAGCAAATCCTGGGGTGTGTAAACTAGGTAAGATGGTGATGCTCAAAATAACTAACAATATCTTGGGGCTTGATAATGGATTTTGTGGGCTTGCTTCTTGCCTCTCCCCCATCCTTCAAAGAAAAAACTTATTTTTGAAAAGTATACACATACACATGATTCAGGTTTTTATATCATACTGTATTGGCAAGGATACCACTTTCATTGTGCTTTATTCCCCCGAATCTCACTCCTTTCTTTCTTCTTGTTTCCCAAAGTTTCTTTGTCTTTCCCCTTTACCGGCCCCATGCGTTGAACACCAGAAAGTCAAAGGCTGCAAGGCGATTTCCTACAAGTCAATCTATTATTTTTCTATGTTTAACTCTTGGATGCAGTATGTTTAGGTTGCTGGCTACTTAAAAATCCTTCCTGGCAGAAGACGACCCAAAGACCCCTTTAGGTGAGGTGGATTTTCTCGTTCTACACTATCAGGTCTCTGTAGACTGTGGGATGTTTTGTTTTCAAAAATACCTGGGGATGAGGCCGGGGCTGGGGGGGGGTACGATATGTGATTTATCCTGATTTTTTCATTAATATTTATTACATGGATGATTTTCTTACCCTGTGTTCTTCTGAAAGAAGAAATATCTGCCTAGCACCGTTAGAGTCAGCTGTCGAATGGCTGAAGAAGTTGAGTATCTTTGTCTTCTCGCAAAATCATAAAATGAGAATTAGTAAAGCACTAGATTCAAAGATTTACCCAGATTTTAAATTTTGATTTCTTATTCTGTCTTGGGGGGTGTGGAGGATTGAGAGGGCTTTCTTCATTTTAGCTTTTACCAGAGAACCAAGCTTGCCTTGACCCCTTGTCCTTAGAATTGGTGCTCTGGGAATGTTGCTGTGAACCGTCAGCGTTGGGGGCCATCTTCCTAACGGTGAACACAGCCTAAACAGGGAGCAGCAGACGAGAGAGTATGAAATTCTGTTTCCAGATGTTTATTTCTTTATGTAAATACGATGCCAATGTAAATCCTGTGTCAAGACATAGAGAATGGTGCTTTTTACTACAGTTAGTACGTGCATTTTGAGAACTACTCATGTTTCAGAGAATCTTTGCTGTGTATATGTAAACTTCTGTATTGTTCAACTGTTAACAAATAATAAATTATTTCATTATTAAAGATATTTTGGTCTTCCAGATGTTTTGTATCCCAGTTTAGCCTTCCATGGTTTTTACTTACAGAGCTGAGTTAATCAGGTTTCTTTTTCCTTTTGATTTCATGGAAAATTTGCTGGCCAAAAGTTTTCAGCCCTTGGATTCTGTGATGGGAGCTTTGATTGTGTGGCTCTGGTTGAAGCGCTTCCCAGCTGCTCTCCTCCCGTTTCTCCTGCTCATGCGCTCGCTCTGTTAACATCCCAGAAAACCTAGCTTTCCATAGGCTTCCCTGCGACCCATCTGACCATGCAGGCTGCGTTCGGGGCCGCACAGCAAACGAGACTGCCCCGTCTTTCCGGCAGCCTGTGGTCTGGTGGGAAAGAGGGAGATGCATTCACAGTTTGATGCAATATAGTCGGTGGTGGAATAAAGTCGTACAGGGACGGGCTGTGAGAAATCACAGAGGTGGTGGCATTCGAGTTGGGCCTTGGAGAAAGTGTGGGTGTTGGATGGAAAGAAGCCTTGCAGGGAAAGAGAACAGCCAGTGCAACGAGGCAGGTGATGGGGAAGGGAGAGCTCCTGGGACTGGGAAGTGGCTGGGAGCCCGTGGTGTGTGATAGGTGGTGTGGAGACACCACACAGGGAAGGGCCTCCTGTGTTGCACAAGTTACTGAGAGGAGAAAAGTCACCTGATTTCGGAGATTCATTTTTTTTACATATTAACCCCTTGGTTAATTCACATTTATTCATTCATTTGACAAACAGGGATTGAGCGCCTAGTCTCTCTATCTTAGCGCTGAAGACAAACCAATGAACAAAACACACAAAACCCTGCCCTCTGGAGCTGCCTTTCTAGTGCAACCGACTGGCGTTCAAGTCCTCAGCCAGGCAAGTTTTCTGAGCCAAGCACATCATCCTGAAGCACATTCCCTCAGCGGAGCGCTCGTTCCGAGTTAAGGGGAAGGAAAGAGGTGTCTTTCTGTTTCTTGACCGGTGACTTCTTATCGTAAATACCACCAAAAATTTTTGAAGGGTTTTTATTATGCCCTAGACGTAAACTGTGATGGCCTGGGGGTCTTATGAAAAAAAGGATCCTTCTGGTATTTCTGCTTGGGGAAAGTAGCCTAGCTCTTCTGCTTTCTCCAAAAAGGAGGGACACATCTGGACCCTCCTAGGACATGTGATTCTAGAACCCATCTCTGTGGTCAGGCTCCAATTTGAACCCACCAAAGACTACATTGCCAGCAACATGGAAGAAAGCTACATTCTGCCCCAGCCTCAGGATCCCCATTTACTGTGGCCGAGGAGAGGAGACTCTGAACCACAGGTAACTACGAAGACGGCTCTCACATAAAGATAGCCTCCCCTACAAGACGACAAATCTTATTTCCAAGGTTTCCTGACTTTGTTGGTTCACAGTAGCCTGATGAAAAGTGCCCTTTGTAATGCTGTTTGGACCCATGTCTTAATCACGGTCAACTCGCTCTGCTCCGTGCCCTGGGGAACTCTCACGGCTCTGGGGTTGAGGCCCTCGTCGTTGTACCCATGTCACAGGGGAGGAAGCAGAGAGAGAGCTGAGGCATCTTGCCCCAAGTCCACGGAGCCGGTGAGCTCTGACTCCAGAGCCCAACACTCCCTTGCCTCCATTTTTGCAAATTGCAACTGTGTCCGATTCTAATCTATTTTCCACACAGAGCACCTTTTCTTTTTTAAGGCTTCGAATGCAGCTAACCTATTTTCCACGGAGGGGTCCTCGGTTCCTGTTAGTGGGGCAGAAACGCGGAAGGCATAAGACAATTGTGGATTGTCATTGCTAAGTCATTTCCCTCCCACCTCCCACCCACCGCCCGATCCCTACTCCCTTCTGAGCCTGCCCTGACCCAGCCATTCCTTACCCTGACGCAGGCCCTGTGGCAGCAACTCAGGCTGCTCCTGGGGGAGCACGACCTGTAGAGGAGTTGAAGGCGATCTTCCGCTACCATGTTTGTTGGGCTGAAGACCCCGTGACATCACTCTATTGATTCAACCAATATTTATTAAATACAGCTCCTACTTAGCCTCCAAGTCCCTGTCATCGAGTGCCCCTTTGTCCACCGCTGAGGTGTCACTGTGACCTAGACAAGGAGGGACACACCGAGGCTCCCTGCCCAGAGACTCTGGAATAGCAGCCCCCGTTCCCATTGCCCACTAGGTCTTCCTTCCCATCAGTTTGGGACACTCAGCTTCCAGGGGTCAAGGGCCCCATGGGAAGCAGGGCTTGGCACTGGCCGGGTGTCAAATCAGCTCTGCTCCCCCTCTGTCCCATGTGGGACTCCTGGGGCATCCATGTGGAACCCAGATAAGGTGGATGGGGCTGCTGATTAGGAGTGAATAGGTTGCCCAGAGGCAAAGGAAGCTGCAGGTTGGGAGAGAGAGGGGGAGCCCCTTTCAGGCAGACAGGAGGGCAGGCTCCGCCTGGCTGGAGCTTCTGGGAGCCTCCCTCCTTGGGAGTGAAGGCAGTGTCTCTGGTGAAGACAGGCTCTGGATTTAGTGGGCAGCTGAGGCAAGAGCCAGCACGGGAGCAAAGGGTATGGCCCCAGAGTCACGACAGAGCTGGTAGCCGAGGGTCTCGGGGGCTGGAGAGGTTCACTGAGGCTCTGGGGGAGGAGGGGGCGCCTTTTATAGGATGCCCTTGGCCTCACCCGGGGGCAGAGATGAACGAGGACAGTCAAGGCAGGGAGCTCTGTGTCGGGGATCTGTCTACCTTCAGGGAAACCGTGACCCGGGAGAGAAGACACCTGGAGGGCCGAGGGGACAGAGAAAAGCGAGAAACACACCGGCCCAGCCAACCCTGTTGGCCACCCAGATGCCAGGCTGGGTCACACCTGGAGGCAGTCCCCAGCCCTGCACAGGGACCAGTGGGATAAGAGACCCAACATCCATCTGCTGGAAAGTTCATTTAGTTACAAGCAGAGCGTCTGACCAACTCCTGCCCGGCCTTGCTGATATTCACATCGCACGGAAGGTAGGAGATGATGTTTTCATGAAGCGCTGGAGCTAATTCTGATCAACAAAGACGAGTGGGCTGGCCAAGTGGAGGAAGGAGAGATCCTCAGGGGGAGCACTGTGTCCCTAGGGTGAATGTCAAGCACACACACTCTGGTGGGATGGATCCGCAGGCCAAAGCCAACGCCAGCCTTTCCTCTCTGGGTGACCTGGGGCAAGTGTCGTGGGCTGTATTTACTTCCTGGGTCTCTTTGGGAGAATTAAAGGAGATGAAGTATGGAAAGCCCAGTGCCTGATGGTCAGGAAGCATTTAATGCCTAATTATGGTTATTTCACTAGCAAGGAGAGAAGCTGGAGGAGTGCTGGGAACGTAACTTAGATTTTCAGGAAACAAAATTCTGACTTCAGAAAGAAATCAGCCTGGAAGGGAAAATTACATGAGAGGGTAAGGAAGTATGTCATTCTGACTGTGCTATTTAGACAACACATTGTGGGCAGGAAGTGGTTAAACTGAAAGGAGGAGCAGAGAAAGGATGACTCAGGGACTGAAGGTGACAGGGTGGAGGAGGGGCCATTTTCCAGGTGGTCCCTCGCCTTGCTACTACTCAGAAGGGCAAAGCTAGCCCTAAGCCCCTCAGCCCTGCAGGGTAGCTCTCAGAAAGCAGGCAGTGCAGGGGTGGCTCTGAGAGAGGGCCTTGCTAAAACGCCTACATCTTCAAGGAACTCATCAAAAGAGTGCAGGATGGGCTTCCCTGGTGGCGCAGTGGTTGAGAGTCTGCCTGCCGATGCAGGGGACGCGAGTTCGTGCCCCGGTCCGGGAAGATCCCACATGCTGCGGAGCGGCTGGGCCTGTGAGCCACTCAAAAAAAAAAAAAAAAAAAAAAAAAAAAAAAATAGAGTGCAGGATCCTCAAGTCCCAGCATTTGCATGTATCTTTCTAACAGCCAATTCAGACCAAAGGTAGCTAGCATTCTAGCCAGACAATCAAGGAAGACGCCACACTTCAAGTGTGAACTCTGAGCAACTACAGGGATGGTGACATTCTCTGCAACTTTGGAGTTAAAAGCTTGGGTCAAAGTAGTTGCCGGTCAGGTGCAGACTAGCACAGGGCATGGAACAGCATGGGACCTAGAAGAGGCATCAATGGAAACAGATGATCAGGGCAGGACCTGGGTGACACTGCTCTCTCTTCACCATACTTAGATCCTTTAATGTTGGGCAAAACAAACTTTCAGAACTCAGTGCAAGAATCTCATTGCTTTCCCTGAAGGAAGGGTGTGTGTTTCCTCAGGGAAATGGTGAATCATGAAACTGATCATCTTTCTCTTCTTGCTCTGGCTGCCAGGAAGCTCAGAGCCAAAGGCACACCTCACTTTAGAAATTATGTGAGACCCTGTGATTTGTAGATTGGTGTCCTAAATTCCCCCTAGTCTTTTCTCTGACCTTGATTTTTATTTTAAAAATTTCCTGGGCTTCCCTGGTGGCGCAGTGGTTGAGAGTCTGCCTGCCGATGCAGGGGACACAGGTTCGTGCCCCGGTCCAGGAAGACCCCCCATGCTGCGGAGCGGCTGGGCCCATGAGCCATGGCCGCTAAGCCTGCGCATCCGGAGCCTGTGCTCCGCAGCGGGAGAGGCCACAACAGTAAGAGGCTGTGTACCGCAAAAAAAAAAAAAAGAGCACTGCCTGTGTATAATGAAAAACGTTCCGGTCTTTTCTTCTGCAAGCAGGGGGAAGTGAGGTTGACTAAGCAAGGGTGAGGTTATGAGGGTCAAGAGTGAGGAGAGGGAAGGTGAGTGTGTTTTCCTCTAAGTAGTGGAAATAAACTTGCCAAAGTATAGAAGGGAGTTGCCTCAGGGCAGAAGGTAACCCGCACCTTGTCTAGAGGAACTGGGGCTCCTCTGGGGGTTTCCACAGAGGCAGCGGCAGAGTCGACGTGGGTCTGAGTCACCTGTCAGAAGCAGAAGGAACACCGCCCTTTCTTCCCAACTCAAGAAAGTTCCTTGGATTGAAAGTAAATGAGAATAACGTTCTTACAGGACTAGCATAGAATCTGCTCTAGTGCATATTTTTAAAAAGTAAATCACCTGCAAATTTCAGTATTTTATTAACAAATCACTCGTGGCCACACCAAGGTTAAATGAGTGGACATGGGTCGACCAGCAAGACAGCGACAGGTGGTGTGAATGGAACGCTGTCCTCAGCCCTGACCCATTCACCAGGACCCCGGGAACTTGGAGTCAGGTGTGGCTGGCATGTTCTCCACATCTGGGATGACACCCAGACCACCTGACAGAATCAGGATCCAAATGTTCTTGACAGGCTGAAGTGAGGGGCATCTTGGACAGACGCATTTTAAGAGAGAGTACAGACTCCAGTACTCGGCCATGAATGCACCTGTCACAGAGGGGCTGTCGCCAGGCAGGTTCGATGCCAAGTCTCCAGAGTGAAGGGGCCACCACAGAGCAAAGGCCCTAGGTTATATGAAGAGGCCCGTAGGGCAAAGCAGAGCAAGGAGGGGCCCTGGGATGGGGGCTCAGGGCCCCAGATAGCACTGGGCCCAGCAAAGCTTCCTCCCTGGCTCTGCTGCCCTCACCCCACCCCAGGCTCTCCCCAAACCCCCATCCATGACCACTTTAAAACAGACATCGTGTCTCAGCATTCCTCGCTGGCCCAAACCCTCCTGTGGATCTCCATCAAGCTCAGCAGCACGTCTATGTCTCATCAGTGGTGGGTCCCCACCTGATCTGGCCCTGGCCACCCTGCCCGAGCTCAGGTCCTAGCACCCTACCCCTCACTCCCTCTGCTCCGCCTGTCCTGGCCTGTGGGCTGGGCCTCTGCACTCGCTACTCCTGCCTGGAATGCCATCCCGGCCACCTCCCTTCACTCAGGTCTCTGCGCAAACATCACCTGATCCACGAGGCCTCCCTGACCCCCTCAGCATAAAATTGCACATCCCCCATCACTTCAATCCGCTATCCCCCTCACCCTGCTTCATTTCTCTTTATCACCACAGGACAAATCATCTTTTTGTCTCTTTGGTATTCAAATGCAGCTGTGCCAGAGCAGAGGCTGAACTCTCCACTGCAGCTCTACCCCAGCACCAAGGCCAGTGTCTGGCAGGCAGTGGGCGCTCAGTGACCCACATTTATGGTTGGATGGATAGAAGCACGGATGGATGGATGGATGGGTGAGTGAGTAAGTGAATAAGAGACAAACTTCTGGCTCAGAGCTGAGGCAGACAATAGTCTCCAGTGTCATATGCCCCAAGGACAGATGGCGGGGCACAGGGAGTGAGGTTTCTTCTATACAGGAAGGGCTTCATCACCATCAGAGTTGTAGGAAGGCAGCATAATGAGGGTCACGGAAAACGCCTGAGCTTTAGCATAATCCAGATGACTTGGTCCAAAACAAACAAAATCTGAAAGAAAACAATTTGGTTGAGAACAAGGTGAGAGGAAAACAATTCAGCCCGAAGGACAATTTGGTCTAAAAAAATATACTCCACCTTACTTTTCAAACATTGGAATTTTGATGTAGCACGCAAGTGGAGTGCATTCTTTTCTGCCTTTTCAAGTATTTTGCTTCAATTTCAGAATAGTTTTACTCTCTGCTTTAAATTTCTAGTTAATATTTTAGCTATTTCTTTTCATTCTGTTCATTTAAAAAATTTTGTTGTGCAGCCTAGGGCGGCCGGCCCGGAACCACCTGATGAGATCTCTTCTCTCTAGGAATGGTGGAGCTGGAGAGAGGCTCCTTTAACCCTCCTGCAGGATGAACCCCCTGCCAGAAGACATGGAGAACGCTCTCATGGGGAGTCAGAGCTCGCACGCTTCCCTGCGCAACGTCCATTCCATCAACCCCACGCAACTCATGGCCAGGATTGAGTCCTATGAAGGAAGGGAAAAGAAAGGCATATCTGATGTCAGGAGGACTTTCTGTTTGTTTGTCACCTTTGACCTCTTATTTGTAACGTTACTGTGGATAATAGCGTTAAATGCGAATGGAGGTATTGAGAACACGTTAGAGAAAGAGGTGGTGCAGTATGACTACTTCTCTTCTTATTTTGATATATTTCTTTTGGCAGTTTTTCGATTTAAAGTGTTAATACTTGCATATGCCACATGCAGACTGCACCATTGGTGGGCCCTAGCGTTGATGACAGCAGTGACCAGTGCCCTTTCACTAGCAAAAGCGATCCTCTCAAAGCTTTTCTGTCAAGGGGCTTTCGGCTACGTCCTGCCCATCATTTCCTTCATCTTTGCCTGGATCGAGACGTGGTTCCTGGATTTCAAGGTGTTACCTCAAGAGGCAGAAGAAGAGAACACTCCTGATGGCTCAGGTTGCCTCGGAGGGGGGGGCACTGATACCTGGTTGTCTTTCTGATGGTCAGTTTTATTCTCCTCCTGGATCCGAAGCAGGATCTGAAAATGAAACTGAAGAAAAGCAGGACAGTGGAAAACCACTTTTAGAACTATGAGTAAGACTTTTGTTAAATGTGAAAAACCTTCACTGAAAGTCACCAGAGGGGATAAAAGGACTGGAACTGGGGGTCTCCCTATTGAAGGCTGAAACGGTGACATCCACTGCTGACGTTACTGAACGGCTAATAAAAAATTTATTGATTGTAATACCTCACAGACATGGTACCATCTCCACACACATCTAGTCACCTGCCTGTGGCTGGTAAGATAATGTCATGATCCATCCTGTATTCAGTGAGACTGAGTCTGATCTGTCAATGAGTAGTTGCAGAAAGTCTTGTGCTGTGTTCCTGATCAAAGGACTTCTTAATATATTGGAATAACACTATTTTAGTATGCAAAATATCTTTTCATTTTGACTTGCAGAATGGAATTTTTTTGGTTCATGTCTTGGATTTCTTTTGTCTTTCTTTTTTAACTCCCTACATTTCCCTTGTGTTTTTTTAACTCACACACATGCACTATTTGTACAATTTTAAAAGGTAATAAAATCCAACATATCAAAATGAAAAAAAAATGTATTGTGAAATGTCACTCATACAGATAAAAGTACATAAAACATAAATGTGCTTCATAGTAAATTATTATAAACACCACCCAGTCGAGAACCAGGGCGCTGCCAGCCCTCAGGTGCCCCTAAATGCCCTTCCTGACACAGAACTCTCATAACCCAAAGGGACAGGACAACCCTGTTCCTGCCCTAATCACATTCTTTCTTGTCTTTATAATTTTGCCTCCTGAGGAGATATCTGTACCCACTGTAGTTTAGTTTTACTTGTTGGTTTTAGAATATTTTATAAATGGAATCACAGTGTACGTGTCTGTGTCTGGCTTCTTTCACTCGACAGTATGGCTGTGAGGTTTGTGTGTCGTGTGGTTGCAGTACGTTGCTTTTCATTACTCTAGTGTGCAGTTTGTAACAGCAAAATGTTGGAAATAATCTGAATCTACAAAAATAGGGAATTGGGGCTTCCCTGGTGGCGCAGTGGTTGGGAGTCTGCCTGCCGATGCAGGGGACGCGGGTTCGTGCCCCGGTCTGGGAAGATCCCACATGCCGCGGAGCGGCTGGGCCCGTGAGCCATGGCCGCTGAGCCTGCGCGTCTGGAGGCTGTGCTCCACAACGGCAGAGGCCACAGCAGTGAGAGGCCCGCATACCACAAAAAAAAAAAAGAAGAAGAAAAAATAGGGAATTGGCCACATAAAGTATGGGAATTTACAAAACAGAAATTACCACATAATCCTATTTTTGCTAAAAAGGAAAAACGAAGATTTCCTTTTTGAAAAGGAGAAGAGAGTGAAAGAAAAAGAATGAAGGAAAATACATCCGTATGAATGTCTATAGAGAAAGGTCTAGAAAAATATGCCACATTTGACCTACGGAGGGTGAGTGGGTGCAGGGTTCTTCATGATGTTTCTTTATATATTTTTGGATTGACCTAATTTTCTGGTTTTCCTATAATGAGCACTACTGCTTTTGTAAAAGAAAGAAGAAAAAAACACTAAAAGGAATTTAAACAATGAAAAAATCATCAAGCAACAATAAGCAAAAAATGGTCGTGGAATTTTGGTAAGGTTTTAGGGGTTTTTTTCGCCTCCTAATTTATTTTCAGCCACTATTTCTCCTCTACTTGTTTGATGATTTTTGTGAATTTTTTTTCATAAAAAAATGTGATAAAAACAATGAATGTTTCCAACCACAGTTAACGTTCATGAGTTTTGCAAGTACCTGACACACTTGTTTAGTTAACCTCTTTGTTGGTCATTTCAGCTGTTCAAATTCATTTTCACCCACTTTGTCTTGCCTTGCTCTATTTATAATAAATGCAAACCACCTAAATTCATTTTAGCCAAATCTTTGTTTGTCCAAACCGCTCCGGTGGACTGAATTGAACATTCTGAAGTCAGGCAGGCTTCAACACCAACCTCAGTTCAATCACTTACCATTACAGCAATGCTGGGCAGACTAACTTTTCCCGATTTCAACTTCCCCATCGGTTAAATGGGGATAAAACCTACACTGCAGGGCTTTCCTGAAATTTAGAAAGAAGTGGTCACATCAGTACCTATGAGTCACCTCAGGCCCACTCTCTCAGTCTCGGCACTGCTGACATCTGGGGCTGAGGAATTCTGTGTTGGGAGTGGGGTGGGAGGTGTCATGTGCACTGCAGGATGCTTTGCAGCATCCCTGGAGGATGCCATTAGCAACCTCCCCACCCCCCAAAGCTGTAACAACGAAACTGGTCTTCAGACATTGCCAGATGTGCCCTGGGGGCAAAACTGCCTCCAGCTGAGAACTGCTGCCTTAGACTTGTCCCTCTCTCACACCCCATAACTGAGGTCCCCAAGTCCTGTTGGTTCCTCCTCCTTGTTACCTTGGGAATCGGCCCCCTTCCCTACTGAGCCTGCTCAGCCTCGACAGCCAGTACCCGAGCAGCACAAAATCCCCACCAGACGACCTCCCTTGACCCTGTCGTATTCCCTGAGCCCTATCTGTGGGCTGTGGAACAGGAAAATACCAATGTGTGGTTTGCTCCTGATTCTTCCATCTCAGTCAAGTAGCCAGGGCTTTTAGGGCTCTCTTATATCACTGGGCCAAAAGCCAGTGCTGCCCGTAAGACAGAAGATACTTTCCCCTCCTGTCTTCTGTACCTGCCCAAACCCACGATGATGATATGTTCGTTGGAGTGCCCAGGACGGGAGGTGTGGGGTGGCCTCGGGGTGAGTGAGAGGAGATAAAGAGGACAGATCTAACTGGACAGGGGACAGACAGTAGTCAGTCCTGGAGAGAAGAGACACCCACACACCACTCAGCAGCCTCATCCTGAGAAGTGATAAGACATCACAGGGAGGGGCTGCCTGGTGTCCCTAGGAAGGCAGGACCCCAGACCCCTTGTACGACCGTGCATGGCACAGACAGCAGCACAGTCACGCGGCCTAGAGGGATCCTGTGGACAGAGACATGGGTATCTATGACTTGCAGCCTCCCTCCCCTCCATGCTTCAGTGCCACATAAGATCCTGGGACCTTTCCCCAATCCAGAGCAGGAAATGCCCCCAAAATGACTGAGAGTGACTGTCTTAAGAGCCTGGCTGAATGGGGGCTCAGAGTTAGACATAATTAGCTTTAATTTTGGAAAAAAAAATTTGTTTTGACATTTCTCACACATCTCTGAATTTGTGGAGAGGCTCAGGTGTGTTACAGATACAGATGTCATCGTGTCACTTCCCTGCCTTCCCATTACCTAAGGTTGAAGAGCCCCTGACTGCACACAGCAGAGGAGGCAGGGGCTTATTCTCCATACTTGCTCCCAGGACAGACAGCACTAATTGATCACGGCACCTTTCTGGCCGTGTCTGAACGCAGTCCCAGGATACTGTGCAGCACCTCCCATCAGACAGCTGCCTGGGTCTGAGTTGGTACTTGAGATGAAGTCACGTGTCTTCTCTACTTAAGGACCCACAGTCACGCCCCTCCCATCCGCCACAAACACATTTTACTGCTTTTTAAGTCAGGATATGCCGTGGGTGCATACATTAATGCTAACAGGGTTGATTTTTTTCTTTCTCCAAAACGTATTCAATTTATAATGCACTTTTGAACTGATTGCCTCTTAGAGGTGAAGAAATCCGGCGTTGGCTATCCCTGGCCTTCTGGAGTTTCCTCAAAGGCCGTGCTGGCCCCTCCCACTTGGCCCTCTGTCTCCGCTGCCCCAGTCACCCCGTTAGCCGGCACCAGCCCGGCTTGCCTCTCTCTCGCCCCTCACATTTCTCCCTCTGCCCTGCATCGTCTTGGAAAGCAGCCACTTGTCTTTTGAGACTCAGCTTAAAGACTTCCTCTGTGGAACGCTTCCCGGCCCTCAGCCCCACCACGTGACCCTCCCTCTGCCCCTGCACGGATGGGAGTGAGGAGGGGACGCGACACCAGGCCACTCTAAGATCCGGGGTTCCTTTGCCTGGCGGCCTCCCTCTTCAGACTGTAAATCCCTAGAGGGCAGGGCTCACTTCACACACTTCCCAGGACTGGAAGACGCTCTGACGGGAGCTCAGAGAGAAGGGGCAGGGCAAGGCCAGCCCCAGGCGAGTCCCACAGGCGACAGGTGGAGAATTCACCCCCATCCAGGCTTGGGGGAGGCTGGCCCACAGAATCTGAGCAGTCAGAACTTGAGAACCGATTTATGAGCCCACAGTGAGAAACAACAGCTGGGCGGAGTGGGTGGCTAGAGTGGCCGGACCAGGGTTCACCCTCTGTGGCCCAGCCATGGAAGCCACATTCATTATGCAGGGTTGCTTGGCAACAGTGGACTCTGGCCAGGACAGTGTCTCCTCGGGGGGCTGAGGACCAGGTGGGCAGGCCAGGTCACCTGTCTGGGGACGTTGAGGCTGGCCACTCCCTCAGCTGCCCTCCTGATGGACACACTGTGTCCTCAAGGTAAAGTAATAGCCATAGACTGGCACCTAAGCATACCTGGGAGGGAGCCTTAGCTCTCCTTATGATAACTGCAGTCTGATTTCATAGTTTATGAAGTTTATTTGCTGCCAAGGCCCACCCACACCTGGCACTGAGTAGGCACTGGTTGCTTCTGGGTTTGTTTTTCATAGGCTATGGGTTAGCAATGCTGAAACTCCTTTATGGGTATTTAGGGTAGAGCAAATAAGTAACCTGGAGTCAGGTTTCTCATTGGAGAAAGAAGTTGCAAATATGGAAAGGGGGAAGATTAGAATAAACCCTGTGGTGCTGCATTGGAATTGGAGGTTCAGTGTGAGCTCATATTTTAAATATATAGAGAGAGTATATATACAGAGAGATAGACACAGAAACATACATAGATGTACTATATTTTTTTCTGACCACTGAGAGGATCTAGGAGTAGTGACACCCTAGTAGTAATAAGCACACCCAACCCCCAGATCCTGGTTTCTAAATACCAGACTCCACCAAAAGGAACCAGGGCTTCTTGGAGAAACGGCCAATTTCAGGGGTGGTACAGGGAAGGTACAAGATGAACCTAGAACATCTTGTGACAGAAAATAAAGAAGTGTTCAGATGATGGTGGGGACATGTGCCAAGAAGACAGAAACCAGTTTGAAGAGTCCCCCAAGGCCAAATTTAAAACAACTTGAGCATCAAAATAAATAGTGGTAGTAACAGAGTATAACTCACTGAATAAAACAAGCGTCTGTGAGTCTACAATTATATAAATAAATAATAAACAAACAGGAAGGGAAAACTCCTCTTTAGAGTTTAGTGCCAGCTAACAAACGTAGAAGGGTAGAATTAGAAAATCACCGCGGGCAGGCAAGGATCATCAACAGATCTAGCGGGTGACTGATGAGAAAGGCTACTTATATAGTCTCAGAGCATCAACCCAGAAGACACTCATTAATTACACAGGGAAGGGGACTTCCCTGGTGGCGCACTGGTTAAGAATCCGCCTGCCAATGCAGGGGACATGGGTTCGAGCCCCGGTCCAGGAAGGTCTCACATGCCGCGGAGCAACTAAGCCCGTGCGCCACGACTACCGAGCCTGCGCTCTAGAACCCGCAAGACACAACTGCTGAGCCCGCATGCCACAAATACTGAAGCCCGTGCACCACAACTACTGACACCCATGCGCCTAGATCCTGAGCTCCACAACAAGAGAAGCCACCGCAGTGAGAAGCCCGTGTACCACAGCAAAGAGCAGCCCCCGCTCGCCACAGCTAGAGAAAGCCAGTGCTTGGCAACGAAGACCCAACACAGCCAAAAATAAATAAATAAATTAATTAATTAAAAAATTATACAGGGAAAATACATGCAGTTTACAGGGGGAAACCTGGCAGACACCACTTGGACCAACTAATTAAAGTTAACATCACCAGTAATGGAACAAATAGGTATCCCATGCCTCCTGATATGGTCCACTGAGAAGGACACAATATCACTTTTGGGTATTCCTGCCCAAAACGCTTACTTAACCTGAATCTAATCCTGAGAAAATATCAGAGTCACCCAAATGTAGATTCTCATTCTACAAAATAACTGACCAGGCCTCTTCATAAATGTCAAGGTTATGAAAGACACAGACAGACTGAGGACTTGTTCAGATTAGAGGTTGCTAAAGAGACATGACCACTAAATGCTATGTGACTGAATGGGATCCTGGATCAGAAAACAATTGTTTTCTTTCACTATAAAGGTCATTATTGACAATTGGGAAAACGTAATAAGGTCTGTAGATTAGATAATAGTAATACTATGTCAATGTTAATTTCCTGATTTTGATCCTTGTGTTGTGGTTATATAAGAGAATTCCTTGTTTATTAGGAAATAAACACTAAAGTATTTAGAGGTACATGTATATCATATTTGCAATTTTCAAACAGTTCATACACATCTAGATACAGAGAATGTGAGAGAGAATGGTAAAGTTAATTGGTAAAATGTTAATATTTGGAGAAAGTAGGTGAACCATATATGGAAATTCTTTGTACTACTCTTGCAGCTTTTCAGTAAGTCTGGAGTTACAGCAAAACAAAAGCTCAAAAATAAAATAAATGTTTGCTGGATAAAAGCATGAAGAATTACCTAGCACGGTTGGTGGAATTAGTAGGCATTTAGTGTAAGGTGGTCGTTACTAAAAAGTGTGTCTGGTGGGGGCCATGAGTTGCCCCTTAACTAGAGGTATCAGAATGTTCTAGGCCAGGGATTTCCAAACATTTGTGTGCATAAGAGTCACCTGGAGATTTTGTTCAGTACAGGCCCTGCTGCGTGTCTGGGTGGGGGTGAGATCCTGCATTTCTGACAAGCCCCCAGGTGATGCTGTCGCTGCCTTTCTGCTGGTCCAGGGATCACACTTTGGGTCACAAGGGGGTGGGTACAGCTGGGATTAAGACCAGGTGTTCTGGAGCCTGGCTGCACTTCAGGACCACCAGAAGAGGCATCGGTAATTGATCTTCCCGGGTGATTCTAATGGGCAGCAGGATTAGACCTTGATGACCTTGCCAGCATCTGTCTCCTCCTATCTGTCATCTCAAGTTCAGACCCTCAGTCTGAACACTGCCCTGGCTTCCAAGCTGCCTTCTTCGCTGCTGCCTTACTCTGTCCTCTACCCAGAAGCCAGGTGAATCTTCCGATGCTCCCTCCCTGTTCAGACACTTGTGTGCAAGTCAGGTGCCAACTCCCCACCCAGGGGTCAAGCCCTCTGACTTGTGGCCAAAACCCGCTTTACCTGGCTGCTTGCCAGCCTCCCCCTCCCCCTTGACACTCTGCTCCCAGGAGAGCAGTGTCCCCATCCTGGACCTCAGGTTCCCTGCACACAGTTGCCTTGGGAACCGGCCCCCGACACACACACGCAGCAGGTCTCCAGGTAAGAACCACCACTTAGTACCTTCTTCCCCGGGGGCCCGGGCCATGATGTGTCAGTCTGGCTGGGCTCACCCCAGGCGCACACTTTCCTCCAGGAGAGAGAGCTGGCTGAGAGCCTGGGTCACTCTCCTCGCTCATAGCAGGGCAGGGAGGGTCTCTGTGGCTGGGACACAGGTCACCCTGTTCCGGTTCACCCAGGACAGGGCTCGGCACCCTGTCTGCGTGGGGAATTGCAGGGAGGGGACCACTTGGGTGTTGCCCTGAAACTCTGGCCTGGCACCCAGTTCCCCATTCCCCTGTCCAACCCCCACCCACTCTTTCCCCTCCCTCCTTCAGCCCAGCAGGAGGCTAGGATCTGAAGGACCTAGCCAGGTCACAGGGAGGTGCCACCTACGTTGTCCCCTGGGGGGAGGGTTTGGCCTAGGAAGGAAGCTACATTTGTTAGGGGGTTGAAAACCAAATTTGAGAAGGGGGATGGGGGACCTGGATGCCACGAGACCACCCCCTTCTCCATTTCTCCTTCTCCCCTGCAAGCCAAGGCCTCTGGCTGGGCTGCCCCTTCTCCAGTCCTCGCGTTCCTGGGGAAGGACTTTTTCCTGATCCAGGACTGCCTGTGGCCCCACGTGTCCTGGGACTGATGGAGCTAATTCCAGTTAAGATGTTGGGCTGCCCAGGGAAGGGGCTTCAGTAATCAAAGGGGTTGGGGGCTGAGCAGTTGCCTCAGTTCCCAGGAGAATCATAGCTGGAATCTGAGGGACAAGCAGCCACTCTCAGCTCAGATAGGTTCAAGGTCAAGTCCCCAGAGGCTTCTTAGAAGGCTCATCCCCACCTCTGGTTCCCACTCAGGCTGTTTCTCTCTCCCTCAGGGATGTCCAGGTGGAAACTCCCAGGAGAAGCTCATTCCATCCTCATGAAGGGAAGATGCCCTTCCTGCCTCCCATCAAAAGGTCTTGAAGCTTTGCACACTTCGTCTCCCTTTGGACCAGGGAGTCTTCAGATTCCCAGCCTTGCTGAGTTCTAGAGAGAGGGCCAGGAACTTGGAAGCAAATACGAGGTAGGTCCTTAAGAGGGATGACCCCATTTTCTGGATCTAGAATGTCCTCCCGCCGCCCGGCCCCCTCTACCCTCCAGATGCCCTTGGGCGCTCCATGCAGGTTAACACCTGGCCCCCAGCCTTGCTTTCTGCCTCCAAGTCCCGGATCCCAGGCGGCTGTAAGAACCTATTTCGCAGGCAGATACTTTCTCAGTTGTTTACAATAACCATAATTTTCCAACCCCCAATCAAGACCACAACTTTAGGGTCATTCTTGGCTATAAGAGTCAGTTTGGATACTAAAATATTGTAGTTTGTAATGATTAGAGGGATCACGATTAGATTAGAAATGACAAGAATTATGGAGGGAATAAGTCAAGATATTTGAAATTGAGGCTGTCTTGGAAAATCCAAGATATATCGTCACTGTATATGTATTCTCTTCTATCTCCAAGCGAGACCCTCCGTAAATACTTGAACCTTCCTTCTGTTCTCCATTCACTGCCTGTTTTCCCCACCCTCTCACATCCATTCCATTCATCCCCAATAAGCACATTACATGGTTTTCCCATGAGTCAAACTTTATTGGTTTTTGAAGTAATGAATTATTGGCACAAGGCTCAATGGGTTTTGAAGCAAATCACAGAAAGAAACACACATTGTGCAGGTGGGAAGACCCAACAGTGAAGAACCCCAGGGCAGCTGTGACCCACACCGTGAGGGCTGGGTCTTGCTTGTAAGGACCCTGCAGCCAGGACCCAGCCCAGCCGAGACAGGCTACCTGGGCCCAAAGGTGATTGAGCCACATCTCAGGGAACCTGAAGGCGTCCCCCAGTCCTCTCCCAAAGATAATCATTTCTAGCCTTCTTGGAATCTTCTTCTAGCCTCCGAGTCTTTGCCACCAGCAGCAGCTTGACAACCACGAGGACCCCCCCCCCCCAAGAAAGCCAGCCTGCTCTCCCTCACCTGTTCCTTTTCCCATGGAAGCCTCCCCCATCAGGGGCAGATTAAGAGCCCTGCAAAGGAGGAGCAGGAAGGCGAGGGTTGGTATAAGAGGGCTGGCCAAGCCGAGTGACCCCTGAGGATATGTGCCCATCCCCTCCACCATGGTGGGTCCTCCTGCCAGTATCTGGGGGGTGAGGCAAAGGGAGCTTCTCAATAGGAGAGCTGCTGCCGCCCCTCCTCTGAGTAGAGCTCCTCCTCTATGTACTCCAGGTCGAACTCGTCTTCCAGGGACCCTCCTACAGGCAGAAGGCGGAACTTCTTCCCGTTCAGTGTGCACGTGCGATGCTCGAAGTCCAGGACGGCGTTGTGGTCCTGGAGCAGGTCGGTCCCAATGATGGCGTCTTCGGCACTTGCGTCGGCCACTAGGAAAGCCGCCTTCAGCTTCAGCGTGCCCAGGGATATCACTGTATCCCAGACACCCAGGATCTTCATTTCAGCCCCGTTGGCCACTTTCACCACATTCTCAAAGGGTCGCAGGGCCTCCAGGTCGCCATCGGTGACTTCCTTCCACAAGCGCGGGTGGACCACGGAGACCTGGGCCCCAGAGTCCACCAGGAAACTCACGGGCACGTCGCCAATTTTCCCCTTGAGGTAGTAGCCCTTACCCATGCTGTTGGCAAAGAGGATCTCCTTGGGCTGGTAGCTGTGGGCCGCCCCGGGTCCCCCAGTGGTCTTCAGGAGGGCCTCTTTCACAGCCCCGTATTCCCCCTGGTCCTCAGGACTGAGTCCACTGTAGGCCTCCAGGGCGTCTCCCCTGAGGGACTCTTTCAGGAACCTCAGCTTGGTGGCGTGGTCCCAATGGCTGAGGTCACTGATGACCTCAAAGCGGTTCAGCCAGAGGCGCGGGGCCACATTGGCTCCATCAAAAGGCTCCAGGACAAAGGCATGCTCCCGGTGGCCCTCCCGGCTCCTGGCTGTACTCCCGGCCATCCCTCTGCTTTCCTCTGGAACTGCAGCAGCAACCCACACCAGGCAGAGAAAGCCACAGAGCAGCGTTGGTGCAATCACGCTGGACACGAGGCCTCTCTAAGCAAAGTGCTGCTCGGTATTCGCCATGGGCAGGCAGAAGGGACCAGGTGAGGATTGTCTGACCGACTGCTGGGTGCAGAGACGGAGAGCTGCCGTAGCCTGCTAACTCGGCAGAGCCTTTTTGATGCCTAGCCTGAGCCCCCAGGGCTCCCCATTTGCCTTTGTTCTGGAAGCTCCGCCCTGCTCCTCCTACCCTCCTGCCAGCATCCTGTCCATCTAGCAGGATCGGTACCTCACCCTCCTGCATTCGTCATTGGGACGGGTACCTGCCAGCCCACATTGCAAGGAAGGCCAGCCTGGGTCAGAGGGGCCCTACTCAGGTACCCTCCCCAGCCTATGTCCCAGAATAACAGATGAGGATAACAGGGGATGTTACGATATCCAGGTGTTTGTCGTCAGCTGGAGAAGGAAGGGGGAGGCAGGCACCAGAGGCCCATCAGCTTCTAGACTGGAGAAGCCCCTTTGCATCAACCTCGAGTGACCCCTTTGAGTGGTTAAGGGAAAGGAGCTTACATTTATTGCGCTTCTGCTCCGTGTGGCGAGGGCTAGGTGTTTCTCGTGCGTTCTGAACCAAGTAGAGAATCCCGTAAGATTCTCTGGAGAGGGAGATGGAAGAGAGTCCCAGAATCAAGAATGTCCAGAAATAAATCGATTTTCAAATGAGGGGACACACACATTTTCCATGAACGCAATTGTTAGAGTAACTTTCCCTCGTTGATCACACCTAATTCAGAGTCAGCATGTTTGCGGGCTAAGCCTTGGCCCGCGCACCCACATTAGGGCCTTGCAGTGGGCTGGTGCGGATCTTGCACTTATGGGAGTGGGTTCCAGAATCCGGAGTCAGGCTCCTGCTCTAGCTCTGGGTGGACCGCACCATGGGCTCCTCCTCTCTCACCTTCCGGGAACCTTCCAAGAGCCCCTTCCCCAGGTGCTGTAGTCCATTCCCTCACCCAGTCATTCGTGGAAAGAGCAGCCAGGGAATTCCACTCCTTTGTGTTCCAAGAGGGGGAGACGTCCACCATGTTGGCAAAGCCAGTGGTGAGAGTCTGGAAGGCTTTGGATGGAGGAGGTTGGCTGTGGGACCTCTTGCAGGGGGAGGGGGTGGGAAGGTGGAGGGCCACCCCGGGCCACCCCATGGATGCCCAGAAGGCAGATCTGGGAGTCCTAGGGCTGGAGCCTGACTCGGGCCTGTGCAGGGTGACCAGAGCTGTTGGGGGGCCCACATGTATGACCCCGTTCAGATGTCACCCCTCCATGGAGCCCTCTACTCTGGCCCTCGCTGGTGTGCCTGCTCCCCGTTGAGCTGTGCGTTGGCTGTGCTGGTCCGTTCACAAGTCCGTCTCATGCGCGTGCACGTCTGTCTCCAGGCCCCGTAGAAACTTACTCTGGGGCCAGCAGGTGCTCTCTGCTGGACTCCAGGCCTGGCTGAGTGCCATCACCAAACAGGAGAGATGAACACAGGAGAGGAGCGAGAAGCAGCGGCACACCTGTGGCTCTGGGCTGTTTTTCCTTGCCCAGAGTCTGTTTCTCACCAGCCGCCTGTACCACCGATCACCCAGTGCCTGGCTGAATTCCAGAGGCCCCGGGCTCCAGTCCTGCCTATGGACGGTCCCAGGGTCCCTGACCATGCCGAAAGACCCTTAGTCCCTGCGGCTGTGTCAGTCTCTTCCACCTGACACAGTGAACCAGCACAGAGGCAGCTGGGTCAACACCTCTCGTCACAGCTGCCTGGCTGAGGTGGGGCCATCATGCCATTCCAGGAGCCCAGAGGAGGGGGAAGTAGAGTCAGTGGGAAGGTGTCAAGGGCAGGTGGGTCTCTGAGAAGATTGCATAACGCAAAACCTGCACCCAGAGGAATGGCCCTGCACCCACAAGACCAGGAAGCCCCTTCTGCAAGTGGACGTTAGTCAACAGACTCCCAGTCCCTGGGATGGGTGTTGTTCTGTGGCCCAGGGAACTGACCTAGTGGCTCTGTGGCTCCCCGGTATTCGTCACCCCGAACACCTGGTCCCCTGGAAGTGGAAAGGAGTGAAGAGGCTGGCATGTGACCGAGGGAAGTAAGAGGCAAGGTGGCTTGCCAGCTGACGTGCTTGGTGGGCACTGGGGACACCCCAAAAACTGCGTGCCTCCTTCTCGTCCCTGTGTCTGCTGCCTGACAACTGCTGGGGCCACACTGAGGGCCTGGGGAGGAGCCTGAGCCCTCAAGTCCCCAGGGTGGTGGGCAGGGCCCCAGGGTGCAGGGGGTGCAAGGGGGGCCTGGGAGGGCACCCGCACGTTCTCAGGAGATCATTTCGAGCAAAGAGCCTGGAGACACTTTATGGAGTCTGGGGCCCCCCGTGAGGCCCAGACTGCAACACCAGGAGGGAAAGAAGGGCACCACCAGCCCTTGCTGGGCACGCAGGCTCTGGTGGGTGCCTCGCACTCCCAAGATCAAGGTCACCCTGGGAGCTGGATGGGGAGGGAGCAGGCGGGGATTTAAGGATTGTTCAAGGCAGCAAAAGAAGGCTGAGGGGACACAGAAGGTGCTCTAACCGGGACCGCTTCATGGGCATTCGATCTGGGGAGTCACGGGGCCTCTGCACTCAGCAAGGCCCGAGCTTGTTCGGAGGCTCTGCTGTTGCTGTCTTGAAATTCCCAATAGTTTGAAAGAGGCCGAACACTCATTTTGCACCAGGCCCTGTAAATTATGTAGCTGGTTTTGTCTCCATCCAATCTGTTGGGACTTCTCTTCACACACACACACACACACACACACACACACACACAGAGAGAGAGACAAACGCCCTCCTTACCCCACCTCACACGCACATACATGTCCACAGAAACGCACTTCCCACACACACTGTGCACACATCCTGCACATGTAAAACCCACCCCCAACACGCAATCACACTACCATTCTCGGTTCAAAACCACTAAGAAATTGCATAGGCTTCCCTGGTGGCGCAGTGGTTGAGAGTCCGCCTGCCGATGCAGGGGACGCGGGTTCGTGCCCCGGTCCGGGAGGATCCCACATGCCGCGGAGCGGCTGGGCCCGTGAGCCATGGCCGCTGAGCCTGCGTGTCCGGAGCCTGTGCTCCGCAACGGGAGAGGCCACAACAGTGAGAGGCTCACGTACCGCAAAAAAAAAAAAGAAAGAAAGAAAGAAAGAAATTGGGTAACATGCATACAGAATTCAGCTCCCACCTTTCATTTCACAGATTTCTTTGCATGCACATTTACACTGAGTGTTAATATCGTATTTACTGGAGGCACCTGATGTTTATGAGCCTCTGGGCACACTTACTGGCCCAGAAAACTAGGCAGGTCCCATCACCATGGCTTACAAGCTGATGAAACCAGGATGCAGATGTTTAACAGCCCAGTTTTGAAGAGTTTAAGGCCGACGTGTATATGCAGGCTGACCCCCTGAAGCAGACCTAGTCACGGCCATGCCACTTTGAGAGTGGGTCGTCCCGCCTTCTGCCCTTCCTCCACCGTGCGGAGCCAAGGACACGCTCCCTCCATCCTTCCTACCTCTCGGCTCTGCCCCCACGAGCAAGCTCCCCTCGGCCTGCCCCACTCCAAGTAGCTCCCGCCCCGGCTCGTCCCTCCCGAGGCCCCATCCCGGGGTTGGCGTGAGTGCGGGGCTGGGGAGGGGTGATGGCACAGCTCCCGGGAGCGGGGCCCCAGCTGCTTCCAGTGTTTCCCTTCAGTGGGTCGTGGCATCAGGTCCTCAAGCAGCAAAGAGGGGCAAAGAGGTGAATTCTGCATAAAAATCCAGTTAGGGATTCAGAGCAGAGCCCAAGGGAGTCTGGGTGGGCTCTGACCAAAGCAAAGCCTGTGGGGAAACCCAAGGCACCAGCGGGTTCCTTATTTCCAAACCACAAACCCTCAACTCCCAGCCCCGCTGTTGCTGAGTGGGAAGTGCCCAGCACTCACACCAACTGTAGCCAGAAGCTATGGGGCAGGACAGCTTTTCCTTGCCTGGTCCCCCTCCTGGGTCCTGGGCACAGCTCAGGGACAAGGAATTCCTGCCCGGCCTTCCCTGCTCCAGTTCTCCGCTGTTCCAGAACCTCTTCCTCCCATTTGGGTCGCCCTCCAACTCCTTTACCACCTGGTTTTAAAGCCTTCCACCCAGAAGCCGCTCCACTCAGCCCACCGGCTGAATCCACTCTGTCAGCAGGCAGCAAGATGCCTGGTGCCCATCGTCACCGTGGAGGGTCCCCGAGATGTTTAGAGAACAGTGATCTGAGGCCCCAGTGCCACTTGCAGTCCTCCAGGCCCAGGGTCAAGACCAGGGCCAACCAACAGTTGGTCAAAACAAGTTGCTGACTAACTCCCTAGAAGTTCAACATGCCAAAACCGGTTCTTACCCTGTTCTTAGCTTTCAGTCAAATACGAAGACTTCTTAAGGTGTTCGGAAGGCCTCCCCACACCCCTCCTCACACCCCAGCCCTCCAAACTGGGTTCCCGCCTTCTTCCCATTTCCTGATGCCCCAACCCTAGAAGGTCATGCCCTTATCCCTTCTGCCACTCTCCCTCTGGGCCACAGAAGCCCAGGGGTTCTGCCTGGCCAGAGGGACTGGCTCTAAGGAAAGACCCCAGGCAGATTCCCCTCCTCTCCCATCTTCACGGTCCCCTCCACTTAACTGAGTCCGGGAGTGGGACTCATAATGTAATCCAAACCGCTTTGGAGATGTTAACCCACTTTGGACAAACACCCTTGAAATTTATGAAATATTCAGGCATTCAGAATATATAGACTGCAGTCTCCAAATACAAGGGGGCTTCTAACGACACCAGGAAACTTGGCTCAAAGCTAGACACGTGGAGGACTTTTGTCCAACTTAAAATACCTCCAAGGCAGCTTTGAACTGATCCTGAAACATTTCTAATTGCTGCTAATGATAACTGGTGTCTTGAGCCACGCAAACGTATAAAATAGCCTCAGCACAGGAGCTGTTTCTTTTGGATCCACTGCCAGCTCAGCTTTGCTCCTAACTTACAGACGATGGGGGGACAAAGTGTGGCACCTTCCCTCCGGCATGTCAATATGGTCTCTTTACCATCCGGAGGAAGGAGGGGAGGGTGGGAAAGGGAAGGAGGAAAAAGCAGCGGAACCCTGACCCGGATGGAAATCTCTAGGTTATTGGTAGCAGCAGTAACACATTTATTGAGCACCTGCTCTGTGCCAGACACCATGCTGGTGGCTGTAAATTAGTGTAAGACACTCTGAGTCTGCAGTTCTTTGGGCAATGCCAAAGAAGCAGGTCGATTCAATTCTAGACTTATTTCTTGAGGCCAACTCTGCTTCACATTGAGCGATGAATCAGATCTGAGCCCTCCACTCACAGAGCTCTCAGGTGAGCGGGGGAGAAAGACTCAGACACAGGCGTCCCAATTCCAGAGAGATGAGCACCTCATCCCACCAGAAACCAACCAATATTACCCAAGAAAAACCAAAATTAAAGGAGCGCCAGAGAGGAGTCCGGGGAATGAGGGCAGCCACAAATCACAAACTCAGATTGATTTGTTGTTGCTCTCAGCAGGCTCTTTGGGGGAAGGCCCTGGGACTGAGCCAGCTCATATCGACACACCAGACAGGAAGCCAGTTAGTTTCTGGATACAACCGTCCAACTGAAAATACAAATATAAGCATAGAAAAAAGACTGGAAGGAAAGACAACAAAACAATGACAGTACTTTTTTCTGGGTGGTAGGCTCATGAAGATCTCAGTTTTCTTCTGTAGCCATTCTGAGAATATATTCTCTAATAGGAAAAACACTATTTAAAAATAAAGAAGCTTCTTGCAAGTTCTGTAAGTTTAAAATTATTTTCAAGTAAAAAAAGATTTTAGGGCTTCCCTGGTGGTGCAGTGGTTGAGAGTCCGCCTGCCGATGCAGGGGACACAGGTTCATGCCCCGGTCCGGGAAGATCCCACATGCCGCGGAGCGGCTGGGCCCGTGAGCCATGGCTGCTGAGCCTGCGCGTCCGGAGCCTGTGCTCCGCAGCGGGAGAGGCCGCAACAGTGAGAGGCCCGTGTACTGCAAATAAAAAAAAAAAAAAGATTTTAAGCAGGGGTAGATGGGAAATCGCTGTACCTTCAGATCAATTTGGCTGTGAACCTAAAACTGCTCTAAAAAATAGTCTAATAATTTTGTTTTTTTAATTTTTAAAAAGGCACTTAAAGGAGGGGTAATAAACTAACACTGACAATAGTAATAACTGTTGAAACTAAATGGTAGGTGTAAGAGGGTTCATCTGAGTTTCCCACACCTTTCGGGTGTGTTCGAAAATGTTCCATCATAGAAAGTAAAATACTAAGTATACAAAAGCTCTGTGCCAAGACCCTCCGCAGCCTGGCCAGCCCTAGGCCCGCTGTCCGGCAGTCTGCATGTCGCCCGGTCTCGGTCACCGGAGCCGCTGGTCACTCAGGACAGGTAAGCTCAGTGTCCCTGCTGGGCGTCCTCTCCCAGGCCCCAGAGCCGAGGTTCTCAGCTCAGTGCTGCCTGCAGCGCCCCCCACACACCGCGCCCCAGGCGCACAGCCATGCTCCCCTTCAGCGACCGGCTCCCCAGACTCCCGGCAGGGACAGCAGGCTTGCTTCCTCCTGCCCAGGCTCCCACCTAGCTTCCTGTTGCAGGCTCCGGTCCTGTACTCTGTTTCTTCATGAGCTCCCCTCCCTCATCCAAGCCAGCGTGCGCTAGGCTCTCACATCCTAAAAAATACTCCCTCACGTGATCCAGCATTCCCCTTGGTCAATGACTATCTTCCTCCTTCCTGCCCAGTCAGTTTCTAGCAGGGCTGGTCCACACTCGCAGGGCCACAGCATGCAGATGCCCCACTGCGGGGAACATGGGGCTGAAGGCCACCCACGTCCCTCCCCCGCCAAGCCAGTGTGCTCCAGATCTGCCTGGAGGAAGGAGGGGCCCCTTCCAACTCGCACAAAGGCGCCATGTGGTCTAGAGCAGCCCCGCTTCCCTCTGCCTCTCCGTGTCCGCTCCACTCACTCCCCAAGCCGCTGCCTTCTGCCCCTCTACCCTGAGCTACGCCCTTGCCAAGGGTGTCAGTGGCTTCCCAATGGCCGCATCGCAGGAGCCCCTGGGGATATCTGATTTTCCTAAGCTTTTGCCTTGCTTCTTTTCTTCCTAGGTCTTTTCTGCCCCATTGGCTCCTGGGACCCAAGTCTTTTGACCTTGTGCCTCAAAGACCATTCCCCTCAGTCTTTCATGGCACCTTTCTCCCTGAGGCTCCCTCTACGGCCCTTTCTCCCTCACTCTCCCCAGCCTGTACCCCTGGCCTAACCTAGCCCCCTTGCTACATGCCACACCCACCTACAAGTGCCACTTTCCACACTAAATGCATTGTCTCCTGCCTAGACCTGCTCTGCCTCCTGTGTTATCTGAGCAAAAGGTACCACCAACCAGCCAGTTTCCCAAGTCAGCCACGCTGGAGTCATCCTCGCCTCCCTGCTCGTCTCGCTGCCCATTCAGTCAGCTGATGGGTGGCCTTGTTCTGCTGGCTCCTCCTGAGTCCCCCCATCCTGCCCACCCTCTGCACCCCGACTGCCCTACCTCAGGCCCAACTGCTGCAATAGTCCCCTCCCTGCTGTCCCCTCCCCGGTAATCCACTCTCCTAGGGCTGCCAGAGTCCTGAGATGGAAGTATACTCATTGCATTCTTCTGTGCAAAATTCCTCCATGGCTCCTCAGGCCAAAACAAAATCCTGGCTCTCAACATGGTACGTGAGGCCCCTCCCTAGCTCACGCTCCACCTACATCAGATGACTTGTATCCCCAAGCATGAGGAGCTTTTCATGCCTTTTCACAAGTCACTCACTTGGCCAGGCAAGCCTTCCCCACACCCCTGTTCCCCTGGTGAACTCCAGCTCTTTCCTCAGAAGTCAGCTAAGGTATTGTCACCTCCAGGAGGTCCTCCTTGATTTCCCTGACAGACTTAAGGGTTCCCTCCTCTAAGCTCCCATCACAGGGACTGCAGTCCTCATGCCACCTGCAAGGTCCTGGAGGCCAGGACCAGACCCATTCCTAGTTGGAGCACCAGCACAACCTAGGCATGAAGGTCGTGGTCTTTTGGGGTCTTTGTTTATGTCATTCCCTCTGCTCATCTATCCTCTAAACCCTGCTCACCTTTACCCTTTTCCCAGGAAGCACAGCCTGCTCTCCCTCAGCAATTGCCTCTCCTCTGTGGCTTTGCACGTCAGGCTGGCAGTGCTGTCTTCATCTGGTAGACCACTGTATTCAAACTTTTTTTTAAGGTGATCATAGGAAGAAAGACATTTTTCATCATACTCCAGCACACGTATGCATTATATGAAATGTGTATATATACATATGTGTGTATACTGTATATATGTATATACGCGCACGTGTGTGTGTATAAAGCAAAGTGCATTCACCACATGTGAAACACTCATATTTTCTATTTTACTCCGCTTTTTTCTTTTTTTAACGCTGGTAATGACACAGTAAATTAAGCTCCCAACCCATGAATTGGTCCCCACCCGCCCTTTGAAACCTCTGCTGTAGCCAGTGGGGATCACTAAGGGTTTCCAGCAGGGGAGCAATGTGATTAGGAATGTGGGTTAGGAGACTTCCTTGGTGGTCCAGCACTCCCAATGCAAGGGGCCCAGGTTCGATCCCTGGTCAGGGAACTACATCCCACATGCATGCCGCAACTAAGAGTTTGCATGCAGCAGCTAAGAGTCTGCACGCTGCAACTAAAAGATCCTGCATGCCCCAACGAAGATCCCACGTGCCACAACTAAAACCAGACACAGCCTAAATAAATAAATATTTTTAAAAAGAAGAAGAAGAAGTGTGGGTTAAGGCAGTGCTTCTCAAATGTTTGAAGTTTTGTACATTTCCAATCTGTCATGTGCTTTATTTTTAAAAATACAATAAAGATGAATTATTAGAAAAGAAAATAACAAAGATATAAAAAATAATGCAAGCCCGTATTTGTTATTATGAGCCTCCGTAGGCACTGTGGAGTTGTGTCACGAGCACGCTGGGAGATGGACACCAGACCGGGGCCAGAGGCGTGAGGTGGCTTTGCCAGGCCTTTTGAAGCCTTCAAGCCCTTGACACGTGCGACACCTGCACTGCCAACCTCTGTCCTGGAGGAGTTCCGGTTTGTACAGTCTGAGGTGCTTTGCTAAGGGGAAAGGCAGTGCTGGGCAGGCTCCTTATCGATGGAGCTGCCCTGCCTGTGTTCGAATCCTGACTCAGCCAGTAACCAGCTGTGTGCTGTGGACAAAGGACTTAACCTCTCCCAGCTTCCGTTTCCTCTTAGGATTATCCTGGGAGATTAATAAAACAATCCATCCGGGTTTCCCTGGTGGCGCAGTGGTTGAGAGTCCGCCTGCTGATGCAGGGGACAAAGGTTCAAGCAGGTTCGTGCCCCGGTCCGGGAGGATCCCACATGCCGCGGAGCGGCTGGGCCCATGAGCCATGGCCGCTGAGCCTGCGCGTCCGGAGCCTGTGCTCCGCAACGGGAGAGGCCACAGGAGTGAGAAGCCCGCGTACAGCAAAAATAAATAAATAATAATAATAATAAATAAATAAAACAATCCATCCTGCAGGGTGGGGCCCAGGAGGGGAACTTGGTTGACACACCCCCTTCTGGCGCTCATGGTTAGGATTTTGCTGTCCTGGTCTCCTTTCTTTCTGAGTCAGCCTCATCCTCACAGGTCCCTTCTCTGCCCCTCAGCGACCAGCGTGATCAAACTGCCCCAGCTCCTCCCTTCGTCTCTGCTTCACGCTCTCAGAAGATGGGTCGCATCCTACATGGCAGAGAAAATAGTGAGCCCCAGGTTCTGTCCACTTCCACTCCTTTCTCAGGGACTCTTCACCCATCCAGGCTAATCCCTCCACCTGAGTCTCACTTACCCACCCCTCTTCTCTACATTGACGGGAGTTTCTTTCCACAGATAATTCCCTCCCTCTTCTGGGAATCCTTTCAAAGAGTCAAGCCTCTGGTCACTCCTCAGCCTAAGGAAATCAGCCCTGTGGTGTGCAAATGTTAAATAACAGACCTGCTGGAGAAAAAAATGTATGCATACATACATATATGTGAGTTTATTATAAATGTTATTGACATAAAGGATGTTTAGCAATTTACAAATAATAATAAACTATACAGTACTCTTGGGACTCCCCTGGTGGCACAGTGGTTAAGAATCCACCTGCCAATGCAGGGGACACAGGTTCAAGCCCTGGTCTAGGAAGATCCCACGTGTCGCGGAGCAACTAAGCCCGTGCGCCACAACTACTGAGCCTGTGCTCTAGAGCCCGCGAACCACAACCACTGAAGGTCCTGCACCGCAACTATTGAAGCCCACACGCCTAGAGCCCGTGCTCTGCAACAAGAGAAGCCACAGCAAAAAGAAGGCCATGTGCTGCAACTAGAGAAAGCCTGTGCACAGCAGCGAAGACCCAACACAGCCAAAAATAAATAGATTAATTAATTTAAAAACATATATACAGTACTCTTTATTGTCAATCGCATATAGCAAATCGAGCCTTACAGAATGCTTTCATTGATTTTTACCAACCCACTGATTCCATAGCCAACCTATAATTATAATTGAAAAATGAATGTAGTTCCAACATGAATGGTGGCTGATATTTTTGTGCCAACTAGCAAGGAAAAAGTGAAACAATAAAGATATATGTTGGAATTTCACTCATTTGTCCATGGCGTAAGCAACTTCCTTATGGAATCAGATAATGGTTTTTGAATACTGGAAGAACATTTGCTCGATTTTTCTGTGCCATTCACAATGTACTGGCCACTGGCACAACATACATTTAGATTTAATTTAATGTGCCTTGTTAACATTTCCTCTATAAATTTCTTAAGTCTAGATAGTCAACAAAACAATAAACTAAGCCCTGATTTGTGGTGTTTGTCAGTTTCCATGGTGTAAATATTCCCACCATGGCCGATTTCAAGCTACCAATGTGATGTCATTGTATGCAGAGCTGGGAAGAAAAGCACAGAAAAGAAAAGTAACACAACATTATATAGTATTTCCACAGACATTATATAGTAACAACACAACATTATATAGTATTTCCACAGACATTATATAGTAACAACACAACATTATATAGTATTTCCACAGACATTATATAGTAACACAACATTATATAGTATTTCCACAGACATTATATAGTAACACAACATTATATAGTATTTCCACAGTAAGAGATGTAAAGAATCTTAAAGGCATAAATAGTAAAACATTGTAAAATTCTTAGGAAGTGATGAATTTTGAGTATTTATCTTTGTTTTTAATATAATTTATTTAATTGTAATTTTATTATAGTCTAATTTTTTTAATAATAGCTGGGTTTAATTTTTAAATAATAGCTAGGTTTAATAGTAGCTAGGTTTTCTGTGTCACATAATTCCTGAAAATTTAACAATCAGCTCTTAGGAGCTGGTCTGATCTGAACACACCTGGATCTGACCCCCTCCCCCCCAGCTCTGCCTTGAATGGGACCTTCAAAAAGTTCTCCCAGCCTGATGGCCCCTTCCGATGTGTACATTTCAGGTCCTATCTTATAAGCAAAGCTGAGCCCATTTTCCTGCTCTCAAACCTGCTCCCCTCCAGGGCTACCACCTTGGTGAAGGGCTTCTCCATCCACCCAGGAACCCACCTCATCACGATCCCACAACCCTCACACCTCCTCTGGCACCAGGTCACTGCCATCTAAACCCCTCTCAAGTCTGGCCCTGCTCTCTGTTCTCTGGCTTGCTCGGGATCGCAGTCCCATCACCTCCTCCCCGGAACCCCCAATGGCCTGGCACTGCCCACCTTCCTCATGGCATCAAACCACTCATTATGTCCTGCCCTGTTCTGTACTGGGCAAAGTCAGGCTTCCCAGAGCACAGTAGTCATCGTCTCTCATCCTGTCTCTCCAGATCCATCTCTGGCATGTCCTGCACATTCAACCTCTGCTCCAGCTGCATCCAGCTGCAGTTCCCCTAAGGCATCCCACCCTCCCAAAATCTCCATGCCCCTCACATGCATTCCCTGTCCCTGGAATGCCTTCCTCCAATCAGATTCCTGTTTGACAAAATCTTATTCCTTCTTTTGGACACACCTCAAATATTTCCTCCATAATGAGCACCCCCTACTCCAAGCAGAATTCATTCATTTGTTCACTCACACATTCCTTCACTACTAATGTTTCTTTAGTGCTATGTGCCAGTTCTGTGCTAGGTGCTGGGGACGCAAAAATGAGCCAGACTCTCCGAAAGCACTCAGTCTTATAGGGGAAACAGGACTACGGCAATCAGCTCGCTGGCAGACAGAGCTCTACAGAGGGTGCTGGGGAAAAGCAGAAGAGGAACGCCATTGCTAAGCCTTCTGGGGATTATAGCCTTTGATCTGAGCTTTGACAGATGGGTAGGAGTTAGCCAGGTGAGGAACGGGGGAAAGCACTCCAGAAAAAAGGGGGCAGGTACAAAGGCCCTAAGGCATGAGAATGCAGGATGTGTTGGGAGCTGTAAGTGATTCAGTTTGGCTACCCTCGAGGGTCAAGAGAAGCCCACAGAGGAAGGCCAGACCAGATCCAGAGAGATTTTAATTGGCACATGGAGAAAGTTTGATAAATGGTGATGCTGATAAATGGTGGTGAAGGCAATGGGGAGCCATGGAAGTCTTCCCCGTCCAGAATTACAGGCCTTTCAGAAGGATCATTTTGAGAAATTAATGGAGAGATACAGAGTACAGGGTTAAGTGATGGAAATGGCAGTGCAGTTAGAAATGGTGAAGGCCGCGTTCGGTGGCAGCGCTGAGGAGAGGAGAGGCCAGGCTGGGAGGGAGTGTAGGAGTAGAACCGGGAGTACCTGCTGACTACATGGAAGGGATGACTCACGGGGCTGCCCCGATTCCTGGCCTGGGTGACTTGGAGGATGGTGGTGGCATTCTCTGGAGATCCCAGAGGAATGGCTTTATGGGGTGACTATGAATTCATCCTGCGACGTGCTGGGTTTGAGGTACACATGGTACAACCAAGTGGAAAAATCCCCTTGTCATTTCGATAGTGGAATCTGGACTTCAGGAAGAAGTCCTGATTGAAAGATGGAATGTGGGAGTGGTCAGCAAATCAGCATTTGGGAGCCATCTCCCCATGGAGGGAGGGAGCTGACTGAGAAGAGAAGAGGGTCCCACCCCAGGCCTGGGGACACAGGCATTGAAGGTTCAGCCGCAGGCCAGGAGACGAGGTGAGAGAGGCAGAAGGCCGAGAGCAGAGTGGGGTCCCGGGAGACAAGAGCCGGGGCGGCTGAGGGAGGAGAGAGGGCTTAGCACAGGCCATGGGTGGGAAAGATGGAGATGTAGCTGAGGATTTTAGCAACTTGGTGGCCCTGGTGGCTTCGAGGGAAGGAAGGCCAGCTGGCGAGGACAAGTGCAGGGCAGTGGAGGGAAGGAGAAGGTTGGGAAGAGGGGATGCTGGCTCCCAGGAACGTGGGGCCTGAGAGGGACAAAGGAGGGAGGGGGCCCACCGTCCCGCCGGAAGGGTTAGCCTTGGGCGGGCGAGGAGCTGCCGCTCAGGACGAGTGCAGGGCGGAGCCATGACAGGGAAACATGCAGACGGCGAGCCAGGCAGGTGGTGTGTCCGTCCAGATTCCCTGGGAAGCAGGTGCAAAATGGCATTAGGAGCGAAGGGATTCAGTGGGGAGCAATGACTGTGAGAGAACTGGAAGAG
>NW_020174420.1:2643612-2656366 GCF_003031525.2 Neophocaena asiaeorientalis asiaeorientalis | reverse complement strand
ACGGCTTCCCTCCGAGGACTGAGCAGCATGCCTCCGCGACAGCAGGGGCTCCCCACCCGGTGACCTCAGATTTCTCTGAGATGTGGGATCGGGGCTGTTCGCCAGCAGTGGAGTGGAGAGGTGATGGGTGGAGGGCTGCGGGGGAGGCTTGGAACCACCCTGGGGAGAGGAAGACTAACGCTGGAGGCCTCCAGTTTGTAGTGGCCCCAGTCCCCCCATGGCGGAGATGAGGGCAGCAGGAGGCTGGTCTGACCCAGAGCCGGGATGTCCAGCCCAGCCATGGGCAGTGGAAGGACCGACGAGCAGGGCGTGGTGGGTTTGGGGAAAAGGGGTCTGACATGACGGAAAGGGTCTGGGCCTTCGGGAGCGGGAGGTAAGGATGGGCCGGGGCAGGTGCTGGGGAACTCTGTGAGGTTGAGGATGGGAGTGATGGGAGTCACGGGTGAAAACTCTGTAAGGGAGAAGGCTGCGACCAGAAAGTGGGAATTCTAGAATTGTTTTAGAGCAGAGGTGGAACAGTTCTAGGTAATGACAAGGTTGGGTGGCTGAGGACGGCACAGAGCCATGAGGCCAGGCTGTTCCCAGGATATGGGGTCATGGGCTGATGGCATGGACAGGACTGCAAAGTCCTGTCACATCTCCTGTCAGCCAGTGGCCCTGCAACCCTGCGCCTGACAGCCCCCAGAGCTCCTGGGGCAGGGCTAACCCTCGGGCACAGAGCAGGCCCTGGTCACACGCCTGGCAGCTCCGGCCATGCCCCTCTGGGACACTTCCAGGCTAAGGCTTGACCCTCAGGCAGGAAGAAGAGGGTCCACCCCAGCCAGAGGCCACAGAAGGCTGAACAGCCTCAGTCGGTGAAGGGCAGAGCTCCCTTTGAGGAGACACTAGGGTCCAGAGGGTAAGTATAAGAGGGCATTTAACAGAGGACCTGACTGCCTCCAGGTACTCAGGGAAGGCTTTCCAGATTTCAGATCTGAGGAAAAAAGGAGGTGTCCTAGGTGAAGTGGGGGGATCAAAAGGGGGTTCACAGAGAGGCTGAGTGGAAGCCCTCAGGCAGGCCGTTGGACCAGAGGAGGCTGATTCTCCAGAACCAAGACACATCCTTAGACATAAAACACATAAAACAGGGCCTTTGCCCAGAGGTGACTTTATTTATTCTTTTTTTCTTTTTGGCTGCGTTGGGTCTTTGTTGCTGTGCGCGGGCGTTCTCTAGTTACGGCGAGCGGGGGCTACTCTTCATTGTGGTGCACAGACTTCTCACTGCAGTGGCTTCTCTTGTTGCGGAGCATGGGCTCTAGGCACGTGGGCTCAGTAGTCACAGCTCCCAGCAGGAGCCCAACCTTTCCTTCCCTGTCACACTGCCCTCCCTCAGGTTTTGGAAGATCCCTGTGGCCTTTCACCACAGGGCCTTTGCACATACTGCTCCTCTCCCTGGAAAGCTCCCCTGCCTCCTCCCCCATTCTTTAGGGAATTGCTAAGTTTGGAAGCACCCGGAATTGCTTGAGGAAGACGCTGTAGCAGATACATTTGAATTTGCCGTACACTTCACTCACTTAAAGACAGAGGCCAAGTCTGTGGTTTTCTCTCTGTGGTGCCATGTTGTCATCGGTAAAATGTGGGTCTTGCTGAGTGATAAAGGGGAAAGGAGTGGAGCACGAAGGAGACGTGAGCCTGGAGGCCCCTCGCTGTGCGAGGCACAAAGTAGGTGCCCACATTTATTTGCTGAATAACCGACCAGTCGGGCCCAGCCAAGGGGGCCTATTTAACGTCCACAGTCTCCCTGCAGTCAATGAATTTGCCTTTGACTGGGCTGAGCCAGACAACCTTGCGGTCAGAGCATATGTTGGAGACTGCGCATCTCAGGGCACAAGGGGTTATACCTGTCCTTGCTCAAAGATTACAGGAAGTTGCTAAACGGGCCAAAAGAAGAACCAGCACACTTGTTGCTCTGTCTCTCTGCCCCACCTCCAGCTGTTGCCTCATGGAAGGTCAAAACAAGTAAGATAAAATCAGACTCACAGCTCCAAAGAGAAGGGAGTGAGAAATGTGACCCACCCTCGGCTCTGCCCCACCCAGCCCCTTCTCTCCCCACGATGTGGCCCCGGGGAGGCCCGACCCAGGACGGCGACCCCTGAGGCCAGCGCCCCAGCCTGTGCCAGGGTCCCCCTGGTTTCCGTTTTTATACTCTTTTCTGATCTCTCATGAGATCCAAACCTGGTTTCATTTCTTGATAGTGGGTCTGGTTGTTTTCATCTTCTCTGACAAAAAGTTGGGTGTTAAGTCAGGGAGGGTTGGAAACCCACAATCCTCCAAGCCCTGCTCTTGGCCCACTGGCTTCTCAGAGGAGGTGCAGTGGCATTTTTCCTTGGAAGCCAGGCCCAGCTCCCCAGCACCTCGCTCCCTCCCATCTGATCTCGGTGAGGCAGCGGTGTGGCTGGCAGCCTTCTCCCACACCCCAGCCCCAGGAGACCCAGCCCGGCCAGGAGTCTCTCCGGGGCCCTGGAGGCTGAGTGGAAGCCCTCAGGCAGGCCGTTGGACCAGAGGAGGCTGATTCTCCAGAACCAAGACACATCCTTAGACATAAAACACATATTTTCTGGAACCTGACACAGGGCCTTTGCCCAGAGGTGATTTTATTTATTCTTTTTTTTTTTCGGCTGCGTTGGGTCTTTGTTGCTGTGCGTGGGCGTTCTCTAGTTATGGCGAGCGGGGGCTACTCTTCATTGTGGTGCACAGACTTCTCACTGCGGTGGCTTCTCTTGTTGCGGAGCATGGGCTCTAGGCACGTGGGCTCAATAGTCACAGGCTTAGTTGCTCCGCGGCATGTGGGATCTTCCCGGACCAGGGCTCGAACCCGTGTTCCCTGCATTGGCAGGCGGATTCTTAACCACTGCACCACCAGGTAAGCCCCCAGAGGTGATTTTAGATCATTATTTGTTGCATTCTTTCCAGGGTTATTTGAGTGAATGAATGAATGACATTGACACTGTCAGGAACCTTCAAAACCTATACATTTCTGGGTTAAGAAAACCCTTTACCAGCCTCTTTCCTTTTTCCCAGAGACACCATCTCACCCCACCAGTGCACGACCGTTGCAGACCCCCTTCTCCTCCAGGTTCAGAGCCTCCCAGAGAGTAAGACGGCGTGATGCCTCCTTTCCTCATGGGCGACCGTTGCCTCTTCCCCACACCTCACTCCCACTCTGCTCTGTCTCTGTCACCGTGCCCCAGGTAAAACACACATAGACAGAGAGCCCTCCCCCAGACCAACCTATGTGAAATTGTCTGAGGATAGAAAGTGCTAGAATACGAAACACACACACACACACACACACACATACTGAAGAAGCACAAACTGGGCAAAAATATAGGAATTCAATTTCACTGATTTTTTTTTTTAATTACGGGATTTCCCAGTGTCTCAAAAGAAAATTACAACCCCCCAGACAAGCATATATAAGTAAACAACATAAAGACACTGGCAACAAGCCCACCGTGGGTGGGAAATCACCAACAAGGGGAACTCTGCTCCCCTCTAAGAGTTCTGTAATTGTTCCAGAGGTGCCATTCCTGCTCCTTCAACCATAGTGTAAGTTGCCTAAGATGCTGTCGAAAGAGCACAGGGCCAAAAGGCAGGAAACTTGATTTCCAAAACCACGATGGCCCCTAAGTAGCTGTATACCCTTGGCCGAGCACCTTAGTGTCTCTGAGCTGTCCTCTCTCCATCTGTTAAATGAAGGCTGGCCTTTAGAACTTTTCTTGTACTCACAGTGCCTGGCCCAGTACCGCCTAGGAAGAGCTTAGTAAGTACAACTGGAAAGAAATGGCCCAATATGATTTTTGTATCCGTATAATCCCAAACCTGACTTAAGATTTGGATAAATAAGGTACCATTTCCCAACAAGTTCATCAGGAAAGTTGGATAGAATGCATCTTTGGGGGATCATAAGGTCTTAGAGATTCTCTCTTTTTCAACAACCAATTTTTCAGCCCATGGGGTGAAGGGGAGAGAGGTTGAAATTAGTAGGGGTAACTCTGTGGGGGCAGTGGAGGGACCTATGTGACAGAATCACTAAGGGGAGGCTTGCTCGTGTCACTGCACAATCGCAGGCTGGCTTGTACCTGTCTCTAGGTGGTAAGGCCCAGATGTCACCCCGACCCCGGCCCAAGGAGGAAGCGGGTGAGGTACCCTGGACCACCTGTGCAGGAACATGAGTGGAGAAAGGAGGACAGCCCCCTGCAGGATGGGTGTGCAGGCAGGGTCCTGGGCCTACTGTCCAGGCAGAGACCCCAGAACTCTGAGAGATGCTTACTGTTGCCCCCAGAGAACCCTCGTCCCCAGGAGTTCCTATGCATTTCCCAATACCCTCTCCCCAGCTGCTCAGGACTCTGGGGGACATGAGAACCTGGGAGTCTCCTCGGGGAGGGTTTTCCCAGACTGGTTCTCAGAATAGTCACACATGCATCCCAGGACGTTTGCCTTCAGGTTCCCTCTGGCCCAGAGGGGACACAACCCAGTGGGCTAGAAAGCTCAGCGTCAGGGCCAGGCCAGTTCTGCCCCTCCCCCACCATTTGGCTACGGGAAAGCTACCTGGTCTCTGTTTCCTCTCGTATAAAATGAAAAATAGGACCAACCCGACAAGCATTAATGCAAATTAAATGAGATAATGTACTGAGAGCTAGCAACCCAGAGCTAGCTCATACTTACCGTGAAGATTACACAGAGCTACAGACCCCTCACAGGTCAGGCAAGCAGCAGGCCTCGGTCACGTTCTGTTGGCCATGCTGCTAAAGGGCTCCTGGCCAGGTCATGTGATTGTGACTGGGAAAGGCCAGGCACATCAAAATGAAAGAAAACCTCGTCCCCCCCCACCCCCCAGGACTGGCAGACTCTAGGATGGAGAGCACCCATGGCTGCTCTAGAGGTTATGAAACCCACCCCTCATTCCACAGCTAAGGAAACCATCTCAGAGAAAATGGGTAACGTGCCAGAGGCCACACTGCGAGTTTGTGACAGTATTTGGAAAAGAGGACGTATCTTCCAATGTCTTCTAGGCGTGGCCAGGTTACTTTCTCAGATATTAACTTGTGTTTAGATGGTTGCATTCTTCTCCCTTCCCATTCCAAGGTCTTAGATCTGTCCTCTTTGAGCTTCAGGACAGGACGGAATGTGACCCTGGGCACAGAAGCCTGACTGTGGTCTGGAGCAAAGTCAGAGCCTCACAGGGCACCAGGGCCCATGCGAGTGGACAGCCCATAGAAGGCCCCTTTCCCAGGCAACACCATGAGCCTCCTGGATTCCGGGGTGACCCTTACTGGGAAGGGGCCTATAGTGACCAAGATGGAATTTCCTCCCTGTCAGACCAGATTGGAGCTCAGGGTTGGAACTAAGTTGATCTCAGGAGGGTGGTGGACTGAGATTCATACTGTCTACACAAGGCACTTCTCAGTCCCCTTCACAACATGGTTCCCTCTGACCATATCACCCATTTGTACAGCGCTCGACAAAGTGCCTTCATAACCGTTCATTCGGCCCCTGAGATTTCGCCCATTAACCAGGTGAAAAAACTAGAGCTCAGTAAATGGAAGGGATTTGCTCAAATTCACGTAAGTAGTAAGAGAAGTGGGACGAAAGCACAATTCTTCTGACTCCAAGACAGTGCTCTTGACAACACGTCACCGCCCACCCTGTACGGCTCTTTGTACACAGCTGGCTTCCTGGCCGCCAGCTGAGCCCACTCTCAGAGAACACACCTCACTGTCACCTGGGTTCCACGACCTGGGGCAGGCCTCTGTAGGAGAAACAAATCCTGCAGGGAGCATCTGGGCAGGCCAACCATTCCCCGGGGCCCCTACCCTGGTGACTTTGCAGGATGCAGTGATGGCTTTCTAGAAACTCACCTGACACTGGTAGTATGTCAGCTTGGATGGAAGCTAAAGGCCTAGACATGGACAAAAACCCCTATAGATGATTGGGAAACCAAAAACAAAAGTACAGATGGCCACCAAATATGAAAAAATCTGTAAACCCAGTAGCAATTAAGAAATGCCTATTAGGGGAATTCCCTGGTGGTCCAGTGGTTAGGACTCCGCGCTTTCACTGCCGAGGGCCTGGGTTCAGTCCCTGGTTGGGGAACTAAGATTCCAAGCCATGCGGCATGGCCAAAAAAAAAAAGCCTGTTAAATTCACATTACTGTTTTTACTGTTATGTCTATTAGGTTGGCAAAGTTTTTTTCCTCCTATACTATTGATGAGAATATAAACTGATGCAACTTTTTGACACACACACACACTCAAAAGTCTTAAAAGTATTCACTTCCTAAATACAACATGGTATCTTGAATTTTCCACGGAATGGAAAAAAAACATTAGGAAGAAAACTGGTGAAAGCCAAATAAAACCTGGAGTTTAGTTAATAGTAGCACACCGATGTTAATCAATGAGCTTTGACAAATATAATCTGGCTGGGTAAGATATTGATATTAGAGGAAGCTGGGTGAAGGGTATATGGGAACTCGCTGTACTATCTTTGCAACTTTTCTGCAAATCTAAAATCATTTCAGAATGAAAGCTTTATTTTTTTAAATGCTCACATTCTTTTACCCAGAATTTCACTTCTAAGATTTTATCTCAAAACTTATCAGAGATGTGGATGGACATTTACATACAAAGATATTGTGATACCACTTGTGATAATCATAGAAATGTGGAAATAAGTATGTCCAAGAATAGCATGTCGTTATAAGTTATAATAAGGTATATATAACTTATACATATATATATATAACATATATATATAAGTTGTTATAAGTTATGGTACATCCAATGATGATAGAATGTGGTCAGAAAGAATCACACTATAATAATATTTATTGGCACTGAAAATGCTTACAATAAAGGTAACGTGAAAGAATTAGGATACAAAACTGTATATATTTTAAGCACAATATAATTCTTTAAATGATGTACATAAGCAAATACACCAATACATTGAAGGTAGTTATTAATGGGTCATATAATTAGAGTGAATCTAAGTTTCTTCTTAATACATTTATGCATATTATAAATTTTCTACAGTGAACGTATATGATGTTTAGAATCAGGAAAGAAGCCATCAAAAATCCCCAACCCATGGCAGTTCCTCAAAAATTTAAACACAGAATTACCATATGACCCAGCAACTCTACTGTGAGGTGTATACTCAAGAGAATTGAAAACATGTCCGCAAAAAAAAAAAAACTTGTACGTGAATGTTCACAGCAATATTATTTATAATAGCCAAAAAAATGAAAGCAATCCACATATCCACCAGGACAAATGCAATGTGGTATATCCATCCAATGGAATATTTTTCAACGATAATCAGGAATGAGGTACTGACATGTGCTATAACATGGATGAACCTTGAAAACATTATGTTAAGTGAAAGGCACCAGACACAAAATGACACTGATTGTATGATTCTATTCACACGAAATGTCCAGGATAAGTAAATCCATAGCGACAGAAAGTAGATCAGTGGTTGCCAGTAGGGCGTAGGGAGTGACTGCTAACGGGTTGGGGTGATGAAAACGTTTTGGAATTAAATAGCAATGATGGTTCCGCTACCTTATGAATATACTAAAAACCACTGAATTATACACTTTAAAGGGTAAAGTTTGTGGTTTGTGGATTATCATATCTAAAAAAAAAAAAGAAAGAAAGAAAAAAATTCCCCTACCCAAATGCCACATTTCACTGCTTCTCATCATTTCCCTTTAAAAATTTATTTTCTTTATTTCTATTTATTTATTTTTTTGCGGTACGCGGGCCTCTCACTGTTGTGGCCTCTCCCGTTGCGGAGCACAGGCTCCGGACGCACAGGCTCAGCGGCCATGGCTTACGGGACCAGCCGCTCCGCGGCATGTGGGATCTTCCCGAACCGGGCCACGAACTCGTGTCCCCTGCATCAACAGGCGGACTCTTAACCACTAGTGCCACCAGGGAAGCCCTATTTTCTTTCCTTTTAAAAGATGCTAGGCTGGTAGAGTCCAGCTGCCGCCGCAAAGCCAGACCTTTGTAGGCAGAGGAGGCGGCCATCTGTTTACGGGGTGGATGGAAGGTGACTGTGACCTGAAATCGCTCCTCGTTGGTTCCTTCCCTCCCACCGGTTAGTCCTCCCTCCCTCCCTTCCTTCACCTTCTTTCCCTCCCTCCCTCCCTCCCTCCCTCCTTCTCTCAGGCACTAGAGCTACACTGCCCAGGGGACCCCACAATGAGGAGCTCATCCTTAGAGTTACCCTTTGCAATTGACTCTCGTAAATCTCCCATAGAAAACACAAGTTTTCTGGGATTTTAAATGTAACACCTGTGTGGGAATTAACTGATCTGAGCCTCCCGACATACAACTGGCTGAAAGGGAAGGCCACACAGGAAACTTGCCAAGGGCAAAGGGAAGGGGAAGGTTCACAGCAAGCTGTGCCTCCTGGGATGGACAAGTGTTGGTGGGGTGCCAGGGCACTGGCGCTAGGAACCTTGGAGGAGGGAGGGAGGACAAGGGCATCAAGGCAGATATACTGACTTCCCGGTCCTGAGAAGGTAGGTCCACTTCTCAGCCTACTCGGGCCTGAGGCCCCTGACTGTGAACTCTCAGGCTTGGAGGCCTTTTACATGTCCTGAGTGGATGATGTTGCTGCCTAGAATAGCGGGAGCAGAAAAGGGGAGAGAAGAGGAACAGAAAGGGCTGGCAAAGCTCGCGATGGGTCCCTCCCCCAAACCCTTCCCCCCACAGCCCTGTGGAGGACTTGGCACTTAAGGATGCTCGGCAATCTCAGTACTTGTGTCCTCAGTCTGTTTCAGTTGAGCCTCTTGTTCTGCTGGAAACCCAAGGTCTCTGGTAGCCTTCCTAAGAACACAGGACGGGGCCAAGTATAAAGTAAAAAGAAGATTCAGTTTCGAAAAAGTATACTTGAAAATTTACCCAGTGGGCTACCTGAGCACCAGGTTTCGGGTAGAAGGTGGGAGTGGAGGGGAAACTCATGTGTCATGGTCAACAGTTCTGCCCATCTAGCCATCTCCCCCTCCCTTCTTCTGGATACAGCGTCTCACTTTTCTGAGGGAGACCTCCATCTCCCTCAATTCCCAGTGGGACTGTCAGCACAGGATACAAACCTGCCAATGAGACTCTGTCTGGAGATCACACAAGGAGGCTGGCACTACCTCTGTCCAAAGGCAGCCTTCCTGTTCCTGAAAGTCTAGGTCCAATTTTCCTGGACTTCCTGAGGCCTCAAGGTCAACCCTTTCTTCAAGGTGGTGAGCTAGGATTCTTCTAATAAATGACCTCTTTTGGCTTGTATCAGCTGGACCTACACTGATAAGGTATGCCAAACATGATGCAATGGTACTAAAATTTCCCATTATTTACTGATTATCTACCATGTGCCAGGAACAGTGAGGGGGCCTGTCACATGTATTATCTAACTCCCTTTCCATAGAAGCAGAAACCAGGACTCAGAGGATTAATACCATGTCTACAGTTCCATAATTAAAGGAGATGGAAAGGGGATTCAGGTCCAGTTTGATCTAGCTTCCAAGTCTAGGCACACTCTCTTGTTCTCTCACTCTCCTTTCTTCCTTCCTTCCCTCTCTGTCTCTTTTAGACTTGGACCTTGGGGCAGAGAGCTGAGTTAACCAAACTCCTCAGTTCCTGGCACTTGATCATCATTGGTCCACATAAAGCCCCTCTCTTGTTTCATTATCCAAGTTCTTCCCACCTCACCATATCACCTTCTCACTGCCCAGGATCATGGTTCGCAAGTGATAGGGTCTGGCCTCTCACTGACAGGCACTCCAGGTATTTGGGAGAATCTAGCCTCTGGGTTTCTTTATTTCCTTGAGAATCAAAATCCAGTTGGACCTGGGAAACTTTTCCTGTTGACTCTCCAGCACTCCCGTCAATTGGCCAAACTATCAGCCTTATTATGGGCTCAGGCCTGGGCTGGACTGAGATGTGGAATTAGTAAGAAAGGGAATGACTGAGTCTCTACTCTCAAGAAGTTTAAAATTCATACATCCATCTAGTCAACAAATACATATGGAGCACAAACTTCATGTGCGAGGTCCAAGGACAGAAAGATGAATGCAACAGTTACTGCCCTCTGAGAGATAAGAGCCTCCTCCACTAGCAGGAGAAGAAAATTAAGCAACAAGACTTGTGTCACAAGGCTGTGGTAGGAGAGATGCAGGAGAGGTGAACACGGAACCCAGGCCTGGGCATGGTGTGGCTCGTAACATAACCCCAGAAGTGATGAGGAAATAAGAAATATAAATCTATAAGTACATTTGTTTCTCCTTATCTGCCTCAGCATTGCACAATAATGGTGGGTGGATTTTTCATCAGACTTGGAGGGGAAATGTGGGATGGCTAGACTTAAAATGTGGACTATGGGGCATGCAGTAAATTAGATGTGGGGAGCCCAGAGGACACCTCAGACAAGGAAGCAGTCATCCTAGACTAGATCTGTCTAGGAACCAAGGGAGGCCTGCCTGCCTGTCAAATGGGACACAGATGTCCCCATATGCAGATGCCTTCACTGGAGAAAAACAGTGTGTCTAATATGAGTCCCAATCAAAAGACACAGTGCAGAAGGCTCTGCCCTGCAGGTAGGACCTCAGAGCTGGGCTGCTTCCCACACGGGATAGGTAGTAGTGGGGGCAGTTTAGCTAACAGTGCCCATTACAGGTCCCAGCACAGAGTAGGGCTCCAAAGCAAAGGTTTCTGTTCATTGAGGAATGTTCCAATATTACAGCAGATCCCCAAATGGTGAGGGCTTCCTTGTGAGGTAGTAAGCTGCCTGCTATGAGAATTCTTCAGGCAGAGGCTACAGACCCTAAACAAAAGTGTTTTCCAAACTCTTGGTGATCTATTACACATGTACACAAACATTAGGCAAAAAAACAAGTTTCACAAATGATATAGGTAAATGATACTTACTCTTTCTTCCATGTAGTATGCCCTAATATTTTTATTCGATTTCATTTTTAATAAATGCTTTTAACCACTAAAACCTGGTTTCATGAGCCACAAATGGGTCGAGACCCACAGTTTAAAAACACTCCTATGCTAGTCAGCATGTTCGATTCCCTGACCTCCACAGTACTACCATTTCTCTTGACACCAGTGGGCACCTGTAGATGACTTACCCCATCAAAAGGGTGAGTCTCTTAGAGCCGAGCAGGGACTAGAAGGGGAAGGTTCTGCTGACAGGTACAAGGGCTCCCTGGTACAGCTGCCTAGAGACCAAAGCCACCGATTCACCTAACCCAACAAATATTTATTGAGTACCTACTATGTGCTGGGCATTGTTCTAGTCTCTGTCCCATGAACAAGAGATTAAAAAGCCCTGGAACTTCCCTGGCGGTCCAGTGGTTAAGACTCTGCACTCCCAATGCAGGGGGCACGGGTTCAGTCCTTGGTTGGGGAACTAAGATCCCACATGCCGGGCGGTGCAGCCAGAAAAAACAAAACAAACAAACAAAACAAACAAAAACCCCCTGCCACGATGGCAAGAACATAGAGAAACTGGAACACTTGTACATTGCTGGTGGGAATATAAGATCGTGCATCCTTTGTGGAAAATGGTATGACGGTTCCTCAAAAAATTAAACATAGAATTACATGGCATATACCTACAATGGAATATCACTCAACCTTAAAAAGGAAGGAAATTCTGACACATGCTACCACATGGATGAACCTTGAAGACAATATGCTAAGTGAAATAAGCCAGACACAAAAAGACAAATATTGTATGATTCCACTTATGAGAACAGACCCAGAATAGGTCTACCTAGAATAGACAAATTCATAGAGACAGAGTAGGATGGTGGTTACCAGAATCTGGGGGAAGAGAAGATGGGGAGTTATTGTTTAATGGGTAGAGAGATTGTTTGGGATAATAAAAAATTTCTGGAAAAAAATGGTTCTGAAGAACCTAGGGGCAGGACAGGAATAAAGATGCAGACGTAGAGAATGGACTTGAGGACACAGGGAGGGGGAAGGGTAAGCTGGGATGAAGTGAGAGAGAGTGACATGGACATATATACACTACCAAATGTAATACCAATAGCTAGTGGGAAGCAGCCACATAGCACAGGGAGATCAGTTTGGTGTTTTGTGTCCACCTAGAGGGGTGGGATAGGGAGGGTGGGAGGGGGGGAGATGCAAGAGGGAAGAGATATGGGAACATATGTATATGTATAGCTGATTCACTTTGTTATAAAGCAGAAACTGGCACACCATTGTAAAGCAATTATACTCCAATAAAGATGTTAAAAAAAATAAACAACAAAAAGTGTTCTGGAAACAGATGGTGGTGATGGTTGCAGAACAATATGAATGTACTTAATGCCACTGAATTGTACACTCAAAAATGGTTAAAATGGTAAATTTTGTGTTGTGTATCTTTTAGCATAATTTTTTTAAAAACCTGCCACATGGAACTTAGGTTCTAGAGGCACAATCTGGGGAAGAGCTCATTAACAAAGAGTAGCGCTAACTCTCCCCACCTCAGAGCAGGGGTCATAAACTACATCCGGGTTCTGCAGGATCTGGGTGGGGTGGTAGAAGGGGGTCAAGAGGCAGGAGGGCGGGCACAGGTTCCCACACATTCTCTTCACACAGAATATGTATTTTCAATTTCAAGCAAGTTCAGATAAAACTCTGGGAAAAAGGCCACCACATAGATTCATCAGTTGTAACAAACACATGGATCCAG
>NW_020174420.1:2634143-2643594 GCF_003031525.2 Neophocaena asiaeorientalis asiaeorientalis | reverse complement strand
CATGGGAACGCTTCCTCTTAATTTTGTTGTGAACCTGAAACTGTTCTTCAAAAAAGAAAAAGTCTTTAGGGGAAAAAAAAGGCCACCACTACTTAAAAACATGTTTTTTCCCTAAACCACTGCCTTCCTTTTTCAAAATGACCACTGGTTGAGAGATGTTTCCATGAAGAGTGGGCAGGCAGGGACCACTTTGCAAGACGGGGTCCCCAGAGCACTTCCCAGGCGGGCGTTGGCTTCGTGAGGGGGATCTCATGAGGAGGCAGGGATTCGGGGAGCAGGAGACAGGCCTGGAAGGGTAGGGCTCTCAGAGCCCTTCTGGCCCTTCCCCTGGGCTGGAGTAGTCAGCTATCAGACCTCTGGCTCCAACTCCTCCCGAGGGCTGGGTTCTCGGCTGAGTCACCTCTGGTGGGGTATGGAAATGGCACCCAATTTTGGCCTTGGAAATCTTTGGTCCAAGTCCTGGCCCTGCCCTTTACAAGACACTTAAAGTCGCAGCCTGTTTACTTAGCTGTAAAATGGGGATGACCGATACCACCCGTCTCCCGGCATACGATGTGCCATGACTCTGCAGGAGGACACCCAGCACAGTGCCGGGCACAGAGGAGGCACACAGGGAGCTTTAGCGTTTGGGGCCCTAAAGCTCAGGAATAGGGTCTGCGGGCCCCAGCTGTGCCGGGGGACCCTGTGGCACTCCTATACCCTTGGACCTGCCAAGCCAGCCTGGCCAGTCCTAGCACTTGATGGGGTGCAGAAGGGGCACCTCGTGCATAGCCACCCCCAGAGCAAACAGCCAGGGAGAGCACTGGACTGACGAGACAGCAGTCCTGGGATGCCTGGAAATGCTGTGGAGCCAAGCCATGGTTTCAGGAGCTGGTCTCAGAGGAAGGAGGCCCTGGACTGCCACCCCGCCCCACAAGCCTTCCGCAAGTGGCCGTGCCCTGGGCTCCCCCAAACCCCATCCCCACATGCGACACTCCTCCACCTTCCACACTGGGCTTTGACTTGTTGAAGGCAGGGAGCCAACCTGCTCATCTCTACTCCTCCAGCACTGTGTGATGAATCAGCGGAGGTGGTGGTGGTGGTGACAATGAGTGGATGACCATCACTGAAGCTGTCTGGTACACAGCCCTTACCAAGGCTGTGGAATAGTTCTAAATGCCTCTCTTTAACTCAATTAAACTTCACAGAAGTCCTGGTAGGAGTGTACTATTGCCAAGATCCATATTTTTAATGAAGGGACCAAGGTGCAGAGAGTAACTAGTCAAAGGTAACACACAAAGCGACCAAAGCAGGACTTGAACCTGGAGCCTCAGTTTGCCCTTGTACAGCTACTTACTCCAAAGTTACCTGGGCAAAGGTGCTCTCTGCGGACTCCTCGTCCACGGCAGACGGAGCATCTTGGGAAGGAACTTTAGAAACCTCATGCCACCTCGCTAGGCATCCTCTCTGAGATGTCCCTGGCAGGGAGGCCATCCAAAGGCCATCCAAACCCTCCATTGACAGCGAAGACACAGCGCATCTTCCTCAAGCAGAACCTAGGCCTACTTCCCTCTAACTTGGGCCGCCCTCTGGACATACAGAATTTCCCCCTTTCACTCTCAGGAGACTCTTCAGGTGTTTGGACTCAGCTCTCTTCCCAAAGCTGATGGTCCTTGCCACATCACTCGCTGCTCTGTCCCCAGACCCTCTCCAACCTGATGACCTGCCCTGAATGTTTCCTTCTTTGTTAGTCTCCAGAAGCCTGCACCCCACACTGGACATCCACGTGTCCTAAGGAGCAGGGAGTGGAAATGGGCTGCACCCCCTCCTTTGTTCTGGGTTGGCACCTCCGGTGTGTGCCTGGGCTCTCTTGAGCCCCACACTCCTGGTCCACGAGGAGCCTGTGGAAAACCAGCCCCTTCAGGCCCCTCCATAAGCCTATCTCAGGCACCCCCATTACGCACTTGGATGATTAAATTTGTTGAACCCAAATATATTAAATTTTCCCTTATAAAATGTCCTCTTTTTCCACCCTGATAAGACTGTCTCAAATCCTGACTTTGTCACCCCAAAGCCATTTACTTGTCCCTCCCAGAGCTACGTCATCTTTAGCTTAGAGAAGCCTACCTAGTGGGTCTTTATTGATTTAAATTTTAAAAATTGCTGAAAAGGACAGGTTTCAGTTTCCTTATCTATGTCGAAATCTAGGACTAATAAATGGATCTGTCTCTAGTTAGACTGCCTCTCCCTGGAAGTACTGATTCAGGGACGTGAGACAACCTAGATGGGAAATGTGACAGCGGTTTTTGCCCCCGGGAAGAGGGTTCCACTAACATCTCCTCTACTGTCGGGAGCCTCATTTCATTCCATATGATGTTACTTTTTCTCAGTTTGGGGACTATTCTCAAGGGAGGCAGAGTTGGAAGCAAATGTGAATTGGGCACCTTTTTTTTCTCTCTGACATGAATAGTCTGTGCTTCCCCCCAGCAGAAGGCCTGTCTGCCTTGTTCCTCCTCTTGACTTCAATAAGGAAGCAGACAAGCAACCTTTGTGCTGGTTGGGATTCCTTTACAATCTCTTCTGATTCTGGACTTTGCTCCTTCTGGACGTTCTGACATGGGTGTATCACACACCAGGTATCTCGTGTACATGTGAGAAAACAGTAGGTTCATTGAAAATTTAAGCTCGTTGGTCTTCTTTTGCTGATGCCCTTTCTTCTCCCTGTTAAAATCATTTGTGGTTGCATCATCAGAATCTAATTTCCACTAGTTAGAGTGCTTAAGCTTGAGTGGCTTTTCTCTACCCTTCACATTATATTCCTACAAAAAAAAAGAATTCCATTAGGCAGCTTCTCAGAACCACCACACCAAGCCCCAATTCATTTCTGGCCAAAGCCCCTGAAATCTTTTTTTTTTAATTAATTAATTTGTATTTTTGGATGCATCGGGCCTTCGTTGCTGTGCACGGGCTTTCTCTAGTTGTGGCGAGCGGGGGCTACTCTTCGTTGCGGTGCACTGGCTTCTCATTGCGGTGGCTTCTCTTCTTGAGGAGCACGGGCTCTAGGCACGCAGGCTCAGTAGTTGTGGCTTGTGGGCTATAGAGCACAGGCTCAGTAGTTGTGGCGCACGAGCTTACTTGCTCCGTGGAATGTGGGATCTTCCCAGACCAGGGCCCAAACCCATGTCTCCTGCACTGGCAGGCGGATTCTTAACCACTGCGCCACCAGGGAAGTCCCGCGAACCCCTGAGATCTTTTCAGAGACTTTTGGTATTGTTACTTTAGTTTATTGCTGTTATTCTCCCCACTGGGAGAAATTTCATCATTTTGTAGTCACAGGGCATTTGTAAATATCAGTACTAGAATTGTAATGTATTATGCATGCATACTATGTAGCAATCTATTGTTAAGACAGAAACCTCCTGGTGGTGTGACACACCACCAACCCCACTGCCTTCTACTTAAAGGTTGCTTTCTCAGATGATATGGAATAAATGATGTTTGTCTCAGAAACAGCTGGCTTTTGAGGTCCCCTTACTTATTGGAGCACCCCTGCAGTCACTCAGGGTAACTCACAGAAGATCTGGGGATCAGGTGGCCAGTGAGCCGCCAGGGGACAGGCTATGGAAGAAACAGAGACCTGGCTCTGTCTCAGTGAGTGGGCTGTCCTCAAGTAGTGAAAGCAGTGAAAAGGGTGGAACTCAGCTTCCAAGCCTGCCCCCCACTGCTCCCTAAAAGCTCACCACAGTCCAAATCCCAGTGGTTTTGTCCTGCTCTCTGGTCATTTAGGCCACCCCATCCTCAGGTGGGGTCCAGATCAGAGTTCTCTCTCTACATCTACCTTCAGAATATCCGGGAGCCACTATCAAGAAGCTTTCAGATTGGAAAGAATTTATTCACAAATTCACACAGGTGAACAACGGAACCCAACAGTAACAGTAATGGAGGGGTTTCAGGCTATGAGGCTGACTAGGGCTGGGTGGGGAGGACTTGCCCGTGAACCTGAGATTACAGCATGCCTCAAACCCATGACTAGCCCTAATCAGGGGCAGTTCAACAGCACCTAATTTATGCAGAATCACTGAGGTTCTCATGAATACTTTTCCTGAAAAGTGAAACTTCAATGGCCAACCACTTTAAAGTGAAATCTTGCTAAAATGTGGTCCACTGCTCTCTAATGCTTTAAAATAATGTCCTTTCCCCACATAAGTGGTCATTAGGAACATTCCCTAAGGAACTAGATAATAACGTGATTGTGTCCCCTTCTTACTGTTTCTCTATCCTTCCCCATGGCTTTTACTTTCCTGTTACCTACATGTCTCTCTCTGGAAAAGACCTACCACCACCCTTCCAGGCAATTTTCTTCTGCCGTGGGTTGAGACATCAGATAGCCACTTTTCTTAGCAAAGCGTACTAAGTAAATGTCAACAGGCTTTGAGGATCTCAGAGGGATAAAACACCTGGCTTAAATGCGGGGGTTTTGAGTTAGCTATTTCTGTGGGTTCGGTTTTCAGTAACTTCCAGTTCCAAAGGGAGATGCGGCTCCGAGACTCACTGCCCCCTGGAGTGTTCCTTGTATGTATTTATCATCCATCCTCTAACCAGGAAGATGTTCCTGTCACCGCTATGCTGCATGCAAGAGCTCCCTGCTTTGCTTTTACTCTATTTGTTATCCATTAGCCCTCCCAGGTGAGCAGCTCCAGTGAGCCCCATGGGGCCTGGAAGCTTTGTCTCCATGAGAAGCCTCATCAAATGGGATGAGGTATACAGCCTTGTGACACTTCACACTGAGCCAGCATCTTTCTGAGGGGTGTATGGAGTGCTTTATAGACTTCAACCTCCTTCCACAGCACTGAGAAAGCACCTGTGGCCACTTTATGGCACAACCAACTGGGGCCCTGAAAGGAGACTCCACGGAGAAAGCAGAGCACCACCAGGTGGACCACACTGCTGCCAGTGCCATCATCTGCAGGCTCTTCGAGGCACCCAAAGGGCAACATCTGCACAGGGCCCCTTGGCTGTGTTCAGAGTTGTTCTGAGCAGTAATGATCTCACTCTGCATTTTTCACCCTGTGGGTTGTGACCCATTACTGGGTTGTGAAATCAGTTCAGTGGGTTATAACCAGCATTTTCCTTTAAAAAATAAATAGAACAGAAAATATCCAAATGCATCACACGTAGTGAGTGTTATTTTTACAAAATTTTTGTTTCAGTTTTATATATCTGTATGTAGGTGTGTGCGGTAGTTGGGACATAAGATATATTTTTCACTGGAAGCTTGAAATGCAGAGACCTAATGCACATCCATCCCGCAGCTACATCTTCCTGAGATCCATCCCTGCCACCTCCACCCTCAACTGGGAAGCCAAATGGAGTCTGTTCAGAGCCCTAAAACTGGCCTCACCTGGAAGGGACAGGAGTCGGGGAAGTCTTCTTGGAGGAAGTAGGGTTTACCAAGGCACAAGCAGGAATAGAGAGAGGGGGTGGCAGGGCAGAAGGATGGGACGTTCTAAAATGAGCAAATGAATAATTCATTCCAGGATCGCCTTCCCTCAGGAATGCAACATCTTCCATTATTTCTATTATACCTGTAGTTCTAAATGCAAATGCCTCTGGGAGAGTAGTGGAATGGCTTAATCTCTTACCAAAGGGTAACTGGTTGATATCAAGGGCCTGAAGAAAGCCAGAGTCTAAGAAACCATCAGTGGCAGAGTATGTGTGAAGCATGAGGGTGAACGGACGTCGGAAGATAAGACACTGCCCCCAACTGAATGTGCTGTCGGAGGATACTGATGGAGGATTAAGCTCTTCCGTCTGCAGATGTGGAAACCCTTGAGACCTGTGAGGAAAGGAAGTGACCCATAGTTATTATTCATCTTCAAGTGAGAAGACTGATTTTATTCCCCAACAGTTCTCAGCAAGGGGGCTATTAATACATGAGAAATAAGTGCTTCTCTGTCTCTAAGGAGGGAGGAAGTAGTGGACGCAGGCCTTCCCAGAGGTAGATGCTCGTGAACTTGGCCCTCTCCTGCCTTCTACACTCACTCTACGACTAGACCCATGGCTTTACCTACCTCCTTCACAGTGATGGCTCCCTGAAAATCACCAAAGGCTCAGGCCTACAGATCCAAATACTAACTTGGTGTTTCCACCAGAAGCCTCCACTCAATAGTCCCAAGGACAATTATAACAATCTCTGGCCCACTGCCCACCCCCCCCTTCCGATAGTCTCAATCCTGGCTCATCCTCCACCTACTCAAGCCGCCATTCAGGTCAGCACCCTGTGAGTCACCCCAGACTCCTCCCCCTCCCTCCTTGCTCCCCACCCAAGGTCATCATCTTGGCCACCTCTCCACTCTGCCTTGAATCTGCACAGCTCAATCCTCTCCAGCCCTCACTAGCGCAGGGGCCACCCACTGATCTTCCTGCAGCCTGTCATGGCCACCTCCAGCCCAGTGGTTCTTAACCAAGATAAGCAACACAATGACTTGGGGAGGTGTTTAAAATCTAGATTCTGACTCAGTACATCTGGCCAGGTTGAGAATGTATATTTTGCAAAAGTGCCCCAGGTGATTCTGATGTGTGCCCTTCATTAAGAACTACTGCCTCCTCCTCCTCATTATTAATAACAACAAAAACAACAGTTAACATTTTTTGTGCACTTACATGTAATCCCTTGTGTAATCTTCATGACAACCTTGTGAGGTAAGAGCTATCATCTACTCCCATTTTACAATTGTTGAAACTGAGGCACAAAAGTCCCATGGCTAGGAAGAGGGAGGACCAAAACATGACCCATTACTCCTAACCATTCTGCTCTCCACATACCGTATAGACTTGATATGTGGCTCCCTCCTTAACACTCTTTAAAGGCAGTTCTAGAAAAAGATGGCAACCTGGGGACACACTCATGACTTCCCTCTCTACCCAACCTCCCACCAACAGCTTCTTAACTCTAAAACACCTATCTTGATCAGGGTGGTGGATCCACAGTGTACACATATATAAAAACTCACTGAGGGGCTTCCCTGGTGGTGCAGTGGTTGAGAGTCCGCCTGCCAATGCAGGAGACACTGGTTCGTGCCCCTGTCTGGGAGGATCCCACGTGCCGCGGAGCGGCTGGGCCCATGAGCCATGGCCGCTGGCACGCGTACCACAAAAAAAAAAAAAAAAAAAAAAACTCACTGAGATGTATGCTTAGGATTTGTGACTTTATGGTATGTTCATGACTCCTCAATAAAAAAGATCCTGAAAAAGTCACTTAAATAAGAAAAAGCCTAGCAAATGCGAAATAGGGAAAAACTTACATGCACAGAAGAAACTAGGAAGAAGCCATCACAATGCTGCCAATTATGAAGCCTCTAGAAGAAACACATTTAAGAACAGATTAAGAAAAGATCCCCAGGGACTTCCCTGGTGTTCTAGTGGTTAAGACTCCACGCTCCCAATGCAGGGGGCCCGGGTTCGATCCCTGGTCAGGGAACTAGATCCCGCATGCATGCTGCAACTTTAGTTGCAGGCTGCAACTAAAGATCCTGCAGGCCACAATGAAGTTGTGTGCCACAACTAAGACCCTGGGCAGCCAAATAAATAAATATTGGAAAAAAGAAAAGAAAAGAAAAGAAAAGATCCTCAAAGCTAACCTACAGAAAATCATTAGAGGACAGCAGGCTTGGAGAGCGCACTGAGGGCACAGGCTAGAGACAGGACTCCCTGCAAGATGGAGAATGAAACCCCAGTATAGGCTGGCTTGGCTACAGTGGGGAGCATATGGCTGGGTGCTGTAACAGCCACAGCAGCAAGGACATAGGGGCTCTGAGGGTCCACAGGACTGTCTTTGGGCCAGAGACTGGGCGATGCCCCAAGTCAATGGCAGTGAGGGGCTTCTTCCTAAAGAGGCCCCATGTGATTTCTGTATCAAGAAGAAAGTCCAGGCTCACCAAACCTAGTTCCTGGTATATTTGGTGCTTATGAATACAAAGGGTCCCAATGGGGTCACCCGTGTTCCCAGCTCCCACTGTGCAGTCCAAGGGAGCAGGGCTTACAATGATTTTGCAGTCCATCCGAAAAGAACAAAGGAAATTCTGAGGAAAAAAAGTGTGAAGTACACCTTACCCTAGCACCTATTAGATATATTTAAAGAAAATGTGATCAGAACGGCGCTGGTGCAGGAGCAGACAATTCAGTGGAACACACCAGAGAATTCTAGAGCAGACTCAGGTATATACATGGAAATATACTGTAAGACACAGGTGTTATTTCAGATCACGAGAGCAAGGATAGATGTTTTAATCATTAGTCACTTAGGGGAAAAAAAGTTAAATCTTTAACTCACAATCACCAAAATATGACAAATTCCATCCACATTTAAATGTAAAGCCTGTGAGGTGGGCCGCAACCTGGGCTCGCAGGGGCGCACAGGCCAGCACGGGCCGCTGAAAGAAGCTGGGCCCGAGTGGGAGCCGGGAGGGGCCTGGCAGGCGGGCCGGGCGGCGCAGGGCTCTGTCCTGCCCTCCCCCTGGATGTGGCATGTTGCCCTGGACCTCCCGGCAGTGGGGTGTGGGTGAAGAGCAGGTGCCAGGCCTGGGACTCTGGAGAGGAAGCCCTGGGGGAACCAAGAACACCCCACAGGACAGCCTTCAGCCCTGGTCCCGAAGGCCTTCCTGGACCAGAAAGAGCAGCTGCTGCCTTGGCCGCCCCCAGGCCTGGCTGCCGAGCGGTCCCCGGGAGCCCCAGTTCCCCACTCCCCACAGACGACCTGGGAGGTGGCCCCGTCAAAGATGACCCTGCTGGCATCCTGGGACCCCAACTATGAGGATCAAGCGGGACCTCGGCTGGTGTGGGGACCCAGCTGTGGGTCAGGCACCTCCTTCTCAGGCCGGACCTCATGCCATCCCTCATTCTGGCCTCTGTACAAGGCAGCCTCAGGCAGAGGCCTCAGGCCCATCTAGCAGGACATCAGAGTGGAGAGCAGGCACCCAGGGATGCAGGGTTCCCAGTGACACGCTGTGAAGACCTCTTTCTTTCTGACCCTCCACTGTCCTGTGGGCAGCATGCTCCCCTGCACCTGTCTCAGGCCCCTCAGCAGGTGATGGGCTCTCAAACTGCTGCTCCCACCCCCAGTAATGTCGCCCTGGGTCCTCCCCATCCCATCCTCTGGCTGCTCCACCGCCTGGCTCAGTGGGCCTGAGCTGATAGCCCTCACCGGCCTCCTGCAGGTGAGCCAGGGGGAGCCAGCTCCCCGGGGGCTCCCATGCCCCCTGCTGGCCCCCCAGACCCTGTCTCTGACCACCCAGGTGCCAGTGGTGGCCAGAGCTGTTCTCACTGCACAGACCTATCTCTCCCACGGGCCCCAGACAACCAAGGTCCATAGCCCCTCCGGGGGCAGAGTGGGTCCCCTACTTCCCCAGGCAGGTTCTGTTGACAATAAAACAGTGTTGGATTGCAAAAAAAAAAAAAAAAAAAAAAAAAAAAA
>NW_020174420.1:2592954-2634045 GCF_003031525.2 Neophocaena asiaeorientalis asiaeorientalis | reverse complement strand
TTGAAAAAAAAAAAAAAAAAAAAAAAAAAAAAAAAAAATCCTAAAAAAACAGAGGAAACAAAGTATTAAAAGAGAATTTATTTAAATCTATAATTCTGTAGCAGAGAAAGCCTCTCCGAGCTTGACACAAAGACAGAAGCAAGGCCAGGCCTACAGATTCAAACACCAAAGAGTTCTCTCTACCAGGAGACTCCAACAACAATCCCTAGAGGAATTATAACAGTCTCTGCGCCTGACCCCTAACCCCTTTCTTCCTGTATTCCCGATTCTGGTTCTTCCTCCACCTGCTCACTCTGCCATACAGGTCAGCACCCTGTGAGTCACCCCAGACTCCTCTCCCTCCTTCTTCACTCCCCCACTCAAGATCACCACATCTTGATCACCTCTACTCTGCACAGCTCCATCCTCTCCAGCCTGGCCCTGACTGTGGGCCTCATCTTGCCACCTTGGTACCAGTGCAGGGGCCACCAATGGGCCTCCCTGCTCCCAGTCATGGCCACTCCAGCCCAGTCGTTTGGAAAGCCTAGACAGACTACCTCGATTGCATGGACATTTCACTTTTACAAATGCTTAAATAGTGAACAAAACTAAATGGCAAATGACAATCTAGGATAAAATATTTGTAATATGAAAAAGACAAAGAGTTAATAGACTGAATATTCATCAAGTACCCTTATCAATCAGTAAGACAAAAAGAATAAACCACACTAAATAATAATAATAAAATACTGCACAAATAAAACGAAAAAAGAATATTCCAATTGAAAACTAAGTATATAATCAAACAATTTGTCAAGAGAATTACCAATGACTAATTGGCCTATAAAAAAATAAAAGTCCAAGTGATAAAATAATAATAATAAAGAAAAATAAAGCAGTAACAACGAAACACTATTTTGCTTATCAAATTTGCAGTTAAAAATAATAATAATACCTAGTATTGGGAAGGATGTAGTGAAAGAGACACTCTCATAGGACTGGAGAGCCTAAGTTGATATATCCTTTCTGAAAGGCAATTGGGCAATATGTACCAAACCCGCTGAAAGTGCGCATATTCTTTGATTCTACTTAAAGACTATAACCTAAGCATAAAAATAGCATGTGCACAGTGTCGGTATTATATATCGGCCACCACTGTCAGTAACCTAAAGGGGCAATAACAAGGGATTAGTTAAATCATGGTAGGTACACAGTGAAATACAAGAGATCTTTAGTTTACTGACAAGGAAAACTGTCCACAACTTATCGCTAAGTATAAAAAGCAAGACAAAGAACAGAATGTACCACATGACATTTATGTAATGAAATGTGTGTATTTATACCCATATATGTGCACAGAAAAAAGATCTTAAAGGATGTAACCAAAATAGTAACAATGTATATCTCTGACAAGTGTTAATATGATTCATTTTCTTCTTTATTCTCCTTTGTGTTTCCTACTTCTTTTACAAGAAACATGCCAGTGTGATACAGACCTCTCTCCCTTCCATCACCTGGTCCAGAATTCCCATTTGGCTCTGAGGGTCCACATCCCTTATATGTAATATACAGTTGGCCCTCCTTATCTGTGAATTTAACAAGCCAAGGACTGAAAATATTCAAGAAAAAAAAATTCCATGAAGTTCCAAAAAGCAAAACTTGAAATTGCCCCCTCACTAGCCACTATTTACATAGCATTTACACTGTATTTACAGCTATTTAAATAGCCTTTACATTGTATTAGCTATTATAAGTACTCTAGAGATGATTTAAAGTATACTGGAATTCCCTGGTGGTCCAGTGGTTAGGACTCGGCACTTTCACTGCCATGGCCCGGGTTCAGTCCCTGGTTGGAGAACTAAGATCCTGCAAGCCTCGTAGCGTGGCAAAAAAAAATACTGGTATATGGGAGGATGTGCATAACTTATATGCAAATACTACACCATTCTATACGGGAGACTTGACCATCCATGAATTTTGGTATCCCCAGGGGTGAAGTGGGGGGGAAGATCCTGGAACCAATCCCCAGATATGAGGGAACAGTTATGTATATTTCTGTGCTACTATAACTTTTCAAACTTAATCTTGTCTCCTCGATTCTCTTGACTGTGGGTATGGTCTGTGTCTTACATTTCTTTTGTGTTCCTCTCAGTGCCTAGTACATAGCAAGTTTCCAGCAAATGGCCCAAGAATGGGTATGTCACTTCTGCGCCGGTGCCTCTTAGGCTGCCCAAGCATGGGCTGACAGGCTCCACAGGTGTAGCATCCAAGCCTGGTTCCAGGCCAGGCTTGAGGCTGTGTGTTGTGAGCCACCTGTCAATCTGATCCTGTGAAGATGCCTATTGTTGCTGCTAATTACTGCTGAGTGATGGGGCTGTTTGTTTAAAGCACAGCTTACTACTCCCACACTCAGAGGCAAAGCCAATCCTATGGCATCCTATAATTAATAAGTATTTCCTCTGGTGAAAAGTTGGCTTTGATCCAACAGATCCCTTCCCACTTCTTCTGCCATCCTCACCCCATTTACAACTTCCCATCTGTTGGAGGCCTCCTATGGAGAAGTACCCACTTCATCCAAACTATGGGCCTAGTCAGAACAGCCCTGTGTCCCTGGTGTCCCAAAACGGACTCACCAGCTCCTTCTTGTCCTCCTGGATGATAAAGTTTGCTCTCATGTCTAAGCAAATCTACTATCCAAGCTGCCCAGACTGTAGGCCCAGAGGCTGAAAGAGTCCTAAGAGACCACTGCAGGAGTGACAGGAGAATTTTTTCGTGTAAACTCAACAAGTAAATTTTCATGGTTGTCCATAATCTCTGCCCTCAGTACTCATTTCAGTTAAACCCTCTGAAGAAAAAAATACAAAAGCCACTGGAAATGTCAGAATCAAAGAGAAGGACCAGTTGACTGCTTTTTTTTTTTTCTCTTTGTACAGATATAAACAACCCCTGGTGCTCCCAAGGTTCTGGAAGAAGCAGAGAGAGGAGAGAAGTCCTGGAGCACTTGCCGTGAGCACTTGTGAGAGGCCAAGCTTAGACTGCTACCATGGGAACCTTGAACTAGTACTTTACAGCCCTATGCCTCAGTTCCTCATCTGTAAATGGGATGATCACAGTGGAACTTGCCTCACAGACTTGTTGTGAGGATTAAATGAGTTAATGGGTGTAAACCACTTAAAACGTGGCAAGCTACAGGTGAGTAAGTCATAAGTGTTTGCCCCTGTTAACAAAAACGGAGAGTGTCATGGTGACAGCCGCATGCTAGGCACCGTCTGCCCTCCTGTAGCCCAGGAGTTCTCACCTCAACACTACTGACATCTTGGGCTGGATAACTCTTTGTTGTGAGCAGCTGTCCTGTGCATTCATTGTAGGATGTTTAGCAGCATCCTTGGCCTCTCTCTATCCACTAGATGCCAGCAGCACACCCCACCGAACCCCCTCACCAAGTTGTGATGACCAAAAACATCCCCAAACGTTGCTAAATATCCCATGCTGGTGCAGATGGGGGCAAAATCACCCCTGTTTGAGAACCACTGACATAGCGGTAAGTTGCAGACAGTTTTGTCTGTAAACTAATGGATCTCTTGTATTTCACTGTGTACCTACCATCATTTAACTAATCCCTTGTTATTGCCTCTTTAGGTTACTGACAGTGCTGGCCACTATATAATTCTGACTCTGTGCACATCCTTATTTTTATCCTTAGGTTATAGTCTTTAAGTAGAATTGTTAGATCAGGTTGATTCCATTGTCTCCACTGCCATGGAGAAGCCATGCCACATACTCTGACCTCCCACTTCTGTGCAGGTCCGGGGTGGATCCAGGCCTAGAAGCCCCACATTGATGTCCCTTGCAGTTAGATGTAGGAGCTTCAGGTGGGGAAGTAAAGAGTAGCCAACTGCTTCTCTAGGTGGCTGCCATTTTCTCTTCTTGTAGATAGAATAGGAAACTGGAATCTGGGCAGTCTCCTAGTTGTTAAGTACCCTCGCCCTTGAGAGACCAACAGGGTACAGAAAGAAAAGGAGTCCAGGGGCTGAATTCTCTGGCAGCTTGTGGCTGTGGCCTTAGTAATAGGGCGTAGCATGGTTACCAAGACTCCTGGGAGCGCAGTCCAACCCAGAGAGAAGAAGGCTAGATAGGATTCAGAGATAAAGCCCTGGCCACCACAAAGAAAACACCCTTACCTAGTGAGGTCTCTGGGCACAAGAGGTGGGGCCCTTCTCTTCTCAGGAAACAAGTGGGCTCTGTACTTGATTATGAAAAGAAGCACGCTGCTCTCTTCATAAAATAAACTCCTAACCATTTAGCACTACTGAAGTTTAACATGCATTTATTTTGACCCAGCAGCTGCACTGCTACAAATGTATTCTATGGATATTTCAGCACAGGTACACAGCATATACACAGGGACTGTGGTGTACTAATTTAAAGTTTAGGCTTGGGACCTGATGCCTGATTCAAATTCCAGACCTAGTACTACCACACATGTGACCATGGGAAAGTTACTGACCTCTTTGTGGCTTAGTCCCTTTATTTGTGAAGCAGGGGCAATAACAGGGCCTATATCTCATTGGGCTGTTACAAGGGTTATGTGACTTACCATATACTAAGAACTATGTCTGTGATCAGTAAATGCTAGCTATTATTATGTTCACTGTGCCCTTAATTGGTAATAGCTAAAAATCTGAAAATTTAGGCCAATCAACTGGTTAAACACATGTGGTACATCCATTCTATGGAATACTGGGCATCACTGAAAGAAATAAAGTCAAATTATATCTACTTAAATAATAGAATTTATTTAACAATAAAGGTCAAATTGTTAAATAAAGAATCAAAAGAGTTGCAGATAAGTACCTGTAGTTTGAGATTATTTGTATATAAAAAGAGCTACACAGAAATAAATACATGTCTTTATCTGCATAGGAAATTTCTAGAACACTCAAGAAGGTGTTAGCAGTAATTATGCCTAGGGAATGGGAATGGATGACTGGAGAACTTCTGCTTTCTCCTTCAGTATTTTTAGAATTTCCTACTATGAGCCTTTATTTTTTAAAAAATAATATTGTTTTTTAAAAAGAATAAATCTATATTTACTTCTATGGAAACATTTTTAAGATACATTGTGAAATCTTTTTCACAAGTGGCAAAATATGAATGGTACAAGCAACAGGAAGAAATCTCAGTTCACAAATTCAGGTGAGCAAGAAACCAAACTTTAGTTTCTATAACTCAACTCAATGTTTATGGTAAGTTTCCATCCTGCCAACAGGCAACTTAATTCTAGGTGTGTCTGAACCCTGAGAAGTGCCAGACATGGGACACAGGAAGCGGCTGTGAAGGTGGCTGAGGCCAGGTCTAGCAGCCTCTGCTGCTCTGTGCCACTGTGGGCAGCGAGGAATCTAGGACCAGGCTACCTGCATCCCTACAGCTTGGTCCCACCATGTGGCCACCGCTCTCTGGGACCTTACTCCTGCCTGCCCAGGTGAGCTGCTTGAAGGCAGGGTGGGACTCCAGAGACCACAGATCTTTCTCCCGTGTCTCCTGCCCCCAACCAGTCTGGGGGATGGGAAGGCTGCAAAGAGTTGGGGGTCTTGCCACTTCGGGTGAAATCCTTCTTCCATCTTGTTTCTAGTCAAAGTATTTAGACTGTGCAAGAGGATCCTTTTCCTTCGATGAGCTATTCTGCAAATCCTGAAGTTTCCCTAAGTGTGTAAGCTTTTGATACACAAAAGCCAGAGACACCTGAAGGCTGATTCCATTTTCTAATCTGGAGAGCTGGTTCAAGATGAAATAAGCTCCACGAATGTGAGAGTGGAAAAGGGGAAAATCCAGGGAGGAAAAAAGAGATAATTTTTCAAATATTATGCAAGCCATACACATGTGTAAAAGCAGAGCAAAAAGTCTGAACATTTCCACCAAATAGTTAACCAACCAGTACCTACCAGTAGTGTAAGCTTTAAGACAGGGGAAGGGGTGGAAGAGGAGCTTTACCTTTTTATTTACCTTTTTATTATTATTTACCTTTTTATTCTATGTATTTCTGAACTGCTTGGATTTTTTAATGATGAAGCTATATTCAGTATTGCTTATATAATCTATTATTTTAAATAGATAAATACCCATACATTTTTTGCCTCCAGGCTGGAGACGGAAGGTGATGAAGGTCACACTTGTCTGGCCCGCTGGTGGGCAGAACCTTGGGAAGCTATCTTCATGAGCGGTTGGGAGGCCTGTTGAGAAATAACTCTTTCTAAAGGAAGAAGGAAATAGGTACAATGAGCTGACCCAGAGACAAAAGCTTTGCTCTGTGGAAAGGAGGAGGTAATTCTGAGCCAAGGTGGTAACTGTGATTTAGACATACCTGTCGAGCCAAAGCCAATGGCTCTATAAGGCAATGGCGGCACTCGAAGCCCCATAGCCCTGCTCTGATAGTGGAGCTGGCTGACCTCATGCCAAAATGTCAGTGACTCCTAGCAGGGGCGGGGTGCCTGATGGGTGTGGTAATGTCCAGCAGAACTGATAGCTCCATGGGGTGTGTCAGGGGCAAAGGTTGCAGAGCTGGAGGAGGGGAAAGGATACCTAGGGGTGGGGGTAGAAGGTAGGGGGTTAAACTGCCTAACCTTATCCACCAGCACATGGGAGACACACACCTCGGGGATGCCCAAAGTGCTCATGGGGTGAGCGAGTGGGAACTAGGCAGGACCTGGGATCCTGCACTGGCAGGTAGGAGCAAGAGTCGGAGACATACTTGGATGGGCTCTAATGATGTGATAAATGCACACAAGTCCAGCTGTGTGCACAGGTGGGCAGCACAGGAGACAGAGCCACAAAGCCTATGTGCGAGAGGTCAGAGAAGGTCTCCTGAGTCAGCTGACACTGGTAACTCAGAGAGGATGGGAAGAGTAGAAGACATGAGGAAGTGTGTATGCAAAGGCCAGGAACTGTGAGAGAGTGAGCCGGGATTTGGGGGAACTGAAAGCAGCTTGGGCTGAATACAGGGGAAGAGCAGATGAAGCCACAAAGGTTGTGTTCCATGGTAAGGAATTTGGACTTTATACTACAGGCAGTGGTGAAGCTCAAAAGGGCGTTTTAAACAGGGAAATGAGATGATCAATACCAGGAAAGCTTTCTCACCACCACACTCCCGCCACTTCTAGCTAACTCCCACCCAGTTGTACAGTCTGGGTGTGGTTTCCTTCAGGAAGTGTTCCCTGGCCACCCATTGGTCTTAGCTAACCCTCAGTTAAGGCTTCTAGGGGTTCCCAAGCACCCCCCCGTTTCTCTCTATCACACTGTGTCATGATTCCCTGTGTCCTGTATTTTTTTTCTCTCATACACTGTGAGTGCTGGAGGCCAGGGACTGTTGTCTGTTGTGTTCTGTGTTGTATCCCCAGCACCCTGCACAGTGCCTGGCATAGTAAGAACACAATATGTATTTATTTAATGAAAAAACCCCACAAAACCTGTGAGAAGGTATCTTGAGATTTCCAGCCTGAGCTGTAAAGTATAGGTTGGAAAGGGAGGACAGGGGATCAGGGAGAGGGTTCTTGCAATAGTTTGAGTGAGAAATGATGAGGGCCCGGTCCTAGGCAGTGGTGGCGGAACTGGAGAGCAGGGAGTGCTTGGGAAAATATTTAGGGGCCAGAACTGATAGGTCTGGGTGATTAGATGATGGAAGTAAGGGGGCCAGATAAGGGGAGTTCCTGGGCTTCTGGCTTAACTAGTTAGGTGGATGAAGGATGAACCAGGACTGGCTATGTGTGGAGGAAGATGATGCAATCAGTTTAGACCTGTTGACTGTGACATGCCTATAGGGCATACAGGTGGAGAGGTACCAGGGGCAGCTTAAATCACAGAACTGGAGCCCAGGACAGATATCTGGACTAAAGATAGAGATTTGGAAGCTTTCAGCCTGCGGGTGATGGTTAAAGACCAGGGAGGGGATAAGATCACCCAAGGAGCGAAGGAGCAGGTGAAACAAGGAGGACACCCACCTATAAGAAGTGGGCTGAGGAGGAGCTTTGGAGAGAAAAGGAGACATGAGAGAGGAAGAGAGAAAAGAGAGCAGTAGCACAGTTGCTGGGGGAGAAGGGGCTTCAAGAACTAGCGAACAGGTCCAACAATGTGGAGAAACTGAAAACCCACCCAGGCCCCTCCTTACAGTTGAGAAAAATGAGGCACAGGTAGGCTGACTGAGGTGTTCGAGCCCACAAGCTATCATTGCCCATGATCACATAGATCAATTATGATCTCTGGACTCCTGGGGGATCCCGAAGACCCTTCCAGGGTGGTCAGAGAAGTAAAGACTATTTTTATAATAATACCAAGACTTTCTATAGTATTCACTTTGTTAACATTTGCACTAGTACAAAAGCAACAGTAGACAAAACTGCTGGGGTCTTAACGCAAATCAACGAAGTCATATTCTTCACCCCCAAGCACTTATATTTTAACAAAAAGGCCAACTTCACATAAGAATGTCTATAATGGAGCAATAATCATTAATTTTATTAAAACATGACCCTTGAGTGCATATCTTGTTATTAGCCTTGCACAAAGCACTTCTGCTGCATACTGAAGTACTGGATACATTTACGTTATTGTTTGCATTGAGAGCTAAACTACCTGCTTTTTTTTGTGGAACACCATTTTTATTAGAAAGAACAATTGACAAACTATGATAATTCAGACTTGGGTATTTAGCAGACATGTTCTTGAAAATGAATGAAGGTGAACTCGTCAAATCAAGAAAAACTGATAGTATTTTTTTACCAACCATAACATTTGAGCTGTCAAGTGAAAATCAGGATGAGCCTGACAGCTTCCCAATACCTAGACTTGGTGATGAAATCAGTGATAATATTAACAAATGTGGTATTATGAACTGAACTGTGTCTACATTTGGAAGATCTGCATGAATCACTGAGCCATTATTTTCCAATGACCAATGCATGCTGTTACAAAATCAGTCATGAATAAAAGGCCTATTCAAAGTGCAAGACAAACCAATGGATTTTTTTTTTTTTTTTGGCGGTACGCAGGCCTCTCACTGTTGTGGCCTCTCCTGTTGCGGAGCACAGGCTCTGGACGCGCAGGCTCAGCGGCCATGGCTCCCGGGCCCAGCCGCTCCGCGGCATGTGGATCTTCCCGGACCGGGGCACGAACCCGTATCCCCTGCATCGGCAGGCGGACTCTCAACCACTGCGCCACCAGGGAAGCCCAAAATCAATGGAATTTAACACAGCTGACTATGAGAAATTCATTGACATGGTTTCAGATCTCACATTGCAACTAACCTTTCAGAAACTGCCATCTGTCCAGTTTTGGTGACATATCAAAGAAGATATCCACAATTATCTGAAAAGGCTATTAAAGTACTCCTACTGAGCTGGAAAGCCACAACTAAAGGAGTCCTGGAGCTGGAACTAAGGAGCCCTGGAGCTGCAACTAAGGAGCCCACGTGCTGCAACTAAGGAGTTGGCGAGCCACAACTAAGGAGCCCGCCTGTCGCAACTAAGACCTGGTGCAACCAAATAAATAATAAAATAAATTTAAAATAAAATAAAATAAAATACTTCTACTTTTTCCAACTACAAATCTGTATGAAGCTGAATTTTATTTATCTACTCCAACCAAAGCAAGACATCACAACAGACTGAATACAGAAGCAGGTATGAAGAACTTCCCTGGTGGCACAGTGGTTAAGAATCCACCTGCCAATGCAGGGGATACGGGTTTGAGCGCTGGTCTGGGATGATCCCACATGCCGCGGAGCAACTAAGCCCGTGCGTCACAACTATTGAGCTCACGTGCCGCAACTACTGAAGCCCATGCGCCTACAGCCCGTGCTCCGCAACAAGAGAAGCCACAGCAATGAGAAGCCTGCACACTGCAATGAAGAGTAGCTCCCCGTACGCTGCAACTAGAGAAAGCTCGCGCGCAGCAATTAAGAACCAACGCAGCCAAATAAATAAAATAAATTGTAAAAAAACAAAAAACCAAAAATATCCTCCCTGCTCCAGACACACCTGGCACCTAAAATTTCACCATTAGAGGTCCTTAAAGTAACTCAATAGGTCTCTAGGAAAACAAAAAGACCTCTTGATTCAGGGTAGGGGTGGGGGATTAGTGAGAAGTCACAAAAGAACAAACCAGTGGTAGGCCTTGAATTCCTAGATTAAAGGCTTAGAGGTAGCAATCCAGTGGGAAGAGGAGTGGGGGTGGGGAAGTGGGAGGGTTGAGAGTATCTAAAGCCATTTTTCATAGTGAATACAGGGTTTTTAATTACACTGAATATTTATTTGGGGCAGCTTTGGCAAGGGATTGATAGAGATCTGGGATGCTAAAGACTCCCCTGTAAACCACCCCTTGACAGTAACACTGCGACAAGAGAAACAATCAGAGCGCTAAGACCTTAGAAACCAAGACACAAGAGTCCCGGACTTGGGGGGTTGGGGGAGAATACCAAATTCAATTCCCTCCCCTCTTAGTCACTCTGCTTGTCAGGGGCAGGCAAACACCCCAAGGCTGAGCTGAGGAATATCCAAGAGGGTCTTGAGTCCTCAGAATTCTCGGCAGGGTCCCCTCCCTTGTGGAGGCCTTGGATGGAAGTGCAGGAGCTGGGGCCAAGAAAGGCAGCAAAAGGGCAGAATAAATTGTGGGCTGATTGTCCAGTCACATGATGAGATCTCACTGCTTCTTGTCACGTAATTTCTTTTTCCCTCCTCCTCTGGTCTCTCCCTCTCCTCCTTTCCCCTCCCTTTGCTCTTGATTTGGTTAAAATAGATGCAAACTCTGGTCTTTTCTATTTTTAATACCTAGCCATTACATAATCTACGCTGTAATTGCTGACTTGAAAAACTACTGGCAACAGTAGAAAATCCCCAGAGTTTTAAACAGGAAAAGGATTATTACAGCACAAAAGCCTTTGGCAGTTTTACTGACTGGTAAACCGTCTGTAGTCGTCACTTGCCAGTGGAAGTCACGTGGGCCTTGGGAAACACTCTCCCCATCTCAGGGAAAGCAGGCTGGGGGAAGGGATGAACCACAGCTTCATCTGGGAGGAGGATGCTTTGTTTGGCGAGTCAGGGGGTGGGATGGTGTACTGGAGCTCCTGCTGGGCCCAACCCAGAGCGGGAGGCAGGAAGGAGTGAGCTTCAGGATATCCACCCCCTCTCTTCCCAGAGGCCACTTTTTACTGCGTCTGTTTCTTGCTAGAGAGTCAAGTCTCCAGCATCCCCAACCTCTCCCTCATCAACTTCCTGGGCCTTCCTACAGCCTCCAACACATTTCTGGGCAAGCCTGAGTGAGGGTGGACTATCTCAGTTAAATAGATCATTTTATAAACACAAAGGAGCAAGGAAGACTGCTTGTTAATCACACAGATCTGACCCACTCCTCTGCAAGGCTTTCCACATATTAAGTCAACAACCACACTATTTAATTCTTCAATAAAATGACCTTATAACAATATAGCACTAGAGGTTTGATTTAACTAACTCATTAAGACAAAAATTCTCTTTATATGTGTTGGGGGTGTGGGTAGTATAGGAGATACAAAGGGGACAGGGACAGCTTTCCCTGATTTTGCCAATTCTGCCACAATCTTAACCCCAATAATCAAGGAGGGTCAGTCCAATCTGGGTAACATATATGTGACAATTCATTCAATACATGTTTGCTGAATGCCACACGCTGAACTAGTTGTGGGGATATAACATTGAGTAAAATCACTGCCCTAGTGGAATTGCCAGGTCAGTGAGGAAGACAGACATTAATCAAAATATTACATAAACATATCATTACTAACTATGATGAAGGGTTAGGTAAAAGTATAGGGCACTAGGGGCATTTAGAACAGGAAGATCTGATAGGGTCTGAGGGTTCCTAGATACCTACGGACTTCAGGGTTCTTTTAATTCAGCACCCTATCTTCCTTCCCATTCCCCTTCCTCCCTCCCTCCTTACTTCCTGTAGTTAATATTTACTTCAAAAAAAATTACTTTTTTTCTATGTAGGGAGAATGATACTAGGTTCTTTATGGTCTCATCTGCTTCATAGAGCAAACTTACAATTTAGTGCTTTAGGACAGAACTGTCTGTTAAGAAAAGCCAAACCACACTTTACAGTGAGAACTATATATAATTCATGATGACCTGAATCAGCACTCAACCGGCTGCAGATGACAAAAATCCAAATCACACTTTCAAAAGGAAAAAAAAAGGGAAAGTCTAGACCCATGTAAAAGAGATATCCAGAGTTAGACTAGTTTAAGGTATGGTTAGATCCTGGTGCTCAAAAGATGTCATTTAGTCTCCATCTTTTTCGATCTTGCAGCTCAGTTTTCATCTGTGTTGGCTTCAGAACTCCCCCTGGGACAGGAAGACGGTCACCAGCAGCCTCAGGATTATGTACATTCTACAGGATTGGCAATCCAGTTGGAAAAGAAATGAGAATTCACTACTTAGCAGTTCCAGTGAAAGTCCAGAGTCCTGACTGGCCTGAATTTCAGACCATGCCCATGCTAACTGCCATTCTCTGACTGGCACAGTCATGTGTCCTCCATCTAGAACCAAAGGATGGACTTTACTACACCAGAACCTGATCTGAGAGTAGGAAGGAGGTGGTCCCTCAGAGTAAATCAAGGTGCTCTTATCTAAGACGGGAGAATGATGCTGGGCAGTGAAAGCCCACTCATCTCTACTGTCTTCAAAGTTTGGAATTACAGTGGATGTTAAGACTAAACAATAGGTTCTTCCATCAACTGAGTCTTCCTCCTTAAGGAATGAGCAAGAGTGCTTATTTAGGGCTTCCCTGGTGACGCAGTGGTTGAGAGTCCGCCTGCCGATGCAGGGGACACGGGTTCATGCCCCGGTCCGGGAAGATCCCACATGCCGCGGAGCGGCTGGGCCCGTGAGCCATGGCCGCTGAGCCTGCGCGTCCGGAGCCTGTGCTCCGCAATGGGAGAGGCCACAACAGTGAGAGGCCCACATACCGCAAAAAAAAAAGAGTGCTTATTTAGTGTGGCACTGGGTAGATTTGCCCTGTTCCCAATCCAGCTACACAGAGACTTGGCGTCTTTAGGGCCCTCACTGGAGCCTTAATATTTGTTTAGGTACTTGCTCAGAGCAGTCTTCAAGTCCCAATACCTCGTGCAAAACTTTTCCTACCTCCCTTCACTCCCTACACAGGGATGGCGTGTCTGGGGAGGCCACAGCTCTCCGGCTGTAACAAGTATCCTCAGGGTCTGTGTAAATTACAGGAAAGGAAGTGAATGACAAGCCCTTTGTTGGCAAGTTTTGCTTCCCTTTTGGAGTCTAAACTGAAAATGGCTTTCCTTGGGCAGAAAGGGGAGTATCAGGACAGTTCCTGGAGCATCCAACAAACAGACCTCCATCAGAAAGAGCTTGGGGCGGGGGTGGGGGTGGATCACTGTTTAACAGTCTGTGAGTTACACAGCACTACAGCAATCATACCTTAGCTGCAACTACCCGCACCTTGGGCATGTTACAGAAGTGCCTGGATCCCCCTTTCCAATAGCCTTTCGCAATTTCTGCAAATTCCCAGCAGCTAATACTCTTAGCAGTCCCTTCTGGCTCTGACTCCAGCTCCTGCTGGACTTTTGATCTCACTCACATCTCACCTCCTGAAGCTGGTCTCTTCCCTCTGCTGAGTTGTCCCAGATATGGGATTTGTTTCCCTTTCTCCATGCTTTACCAAAAAGAAAAATATACACATATACCAACTCCATCAAAACACTATGTGTTCATCAGCCTTTCCTAAAGTTATGAAAAGACAGATGGGTTTTATATTACCATGTTGCTTGGCTCCTTCACCCTCTCCAGACACTTCTCTCATTTGGGAGGGGTCTCCCCTTCCCTCAGGAAACTAAATTCCCCTCATATTATTCAGAGCAACTTAGCTCTCCATCCCCCTACCTCTGACACCCAACAACCCATAGCTAGAGTCAGCCCACTATGAACCACCTCCTCCAGGTTCCACTACGGAACATAAAGAAGTTTAAGTTTTGAACTTTCACTCTCTCACCACTACCATTCTGTGGTGGAATGCTTTTTTCCCCTAAGAATATGAATTGTACTACCCTTTTTAGAACAGAACTGGCTGTAGTCAGTTTTGGTTTTAAATAAGTTTCTATTACATCACTCTATGTGAACTCTCCAGCTCAGAGAAAAGCCTACACTACAAGTCTAAACCAATTCCCATACACCCATATTGGGGTCTACTGACACTGAGAATGTGATCAAGGAACACAGTGCTTCTGACCCAAAGAAGGACAAAGGGGTTATATGTAAGTCCTTGTGCCACCCTGCAATAGAATTCCTACTGTTTCCAGGCTGGAGTTCTGGAGCTTCAAACGCCAGGAAACTAGGCAAAACTAAGGTGTCAGTTTCAAGGATTCCTTTCACCTCGGTTGGTGGGTGCCTAAAACCAGCTGAGAGGCTTCTCCAAAGGAGAAGTAAGGACAAATGCAAGGAGCAGGTTTCCTCCCAAGACCTGGGGCAGCTCTAATAACCCTTGCCTTCCTAGGCCACTCAGGTAATTACCTTCCCTTTCTAAGGAGAAGAAGCAAGAAAGGCCTCCCTAAGGAGGCCCCTGTCCCTTCCACTGCATCTGAGGCAGGAGGCTGAGAGGCTCTGCAAGGCTATATATACCAAAAAGGAGAAAATCCTAGGCAAGAAGAATTCTGAGCTTTGAATTCCTTTGTTCATCACACCAGAAACTGCAACTGTAGGCACCATGGCCCAGTAGCCTTCCTCAGGAATCCTTTTCGTTCCAGGAAGGGAGGGGTAGTGAGAGGTCCCTAAATTCTTCACAGAGGCTAAAATTTATAATACCAGATTCAACAAAGAGAGGAAGAGGTGAGGATGGGAAATAAATCTTCTATCTTACATGAAGAGAAGACAAAACTTGATGTTTCATTTGTTAATGTCATAATTATAATAATACAGCCTTAAATATTGTTTAACCTCAAGGAACCCTCTAATAAAATTTAAAACTGGATGAACACATTCCAAATCAAATAAATAGGAATATTAAAAAAAAAATTAATAGGGGCCTTTCTCACCTTCTGAGATGGCCCACACTCTGTCTGTGGAGTGTGTTTCTCCCAAGGCCGCTCTTGCCTTCTGAGGTGGCCCACGTTCTGTCTGTGTTTCTCTCTAAATAAATCCACTTCTCACCTATCACTTTGTCTCTCACTGAATTCTTTCTGTGATGAGACATCAAGAACCTGAGCTTCATTAAGTCCTGAGACCAGCTAGACCAACTCCCGCTCATCATCAACACCACTGGGGACGTCTTCTGTGCCGTTTCTTTGTGACTTTTGGGGCACTAACACCTGGTTGGGAGACTACCTTGGAAGGGATAGCATCTAAAATCGTATTTTTTACTCTGATGCTGTTACAAAAAGTGCTTCATCATCAAGGAGATTCATAGAAAAGCTATGGAAACAATTACAACTGTTCCACACCAAGATGATGGCTACGCGAGGATTCCAGCCCATACTGACTTAAACAAGGAGGTGTCCTGCCCCTGGGGCCCCTAGATCAGGCATCCAGAGATTTTTACTCCCTGACAGGCAGGGTTTGATGCCCCTACTCAGCCTTGAAGCAGTTACATAAGACAGACCATCGCCCTTCTGATTCCCGTAAGAATATGGGAATAAAATCTCTGAGGGGGAGAATGAAACATGAGGGAAGGAGGCAGGGCACAACCTTTGAGAGAATGACATAGCCCAAGGACATGACTTAAACTGATTAAAACCACATGGGTCCAAGATGGCAGACAAGTCAACTTCCACTAGACCTTGAGCCTCAGTATATGCTCACGTCAGCAAGCTAAACAACACACCCACAGGCGCCATGACAGTTCCAAGACCAACCATAAGCATCAAAAAGTGGGCGGTGGCCCAATTCCTGGAAATCCCTGCCCCTTACTAAAATAGCTGGAATACTCCTCCCACTCATTAGCCTATGAAATTACCTACTGTATACCTACTTTATACTGACAACCCCATACCCTGGTGCCTTTCTCACCTTCTGAGATGGCCCACACTCTGCCTGTGGAGTGTGTTTCTCTCTAAATAAATCCACTTCTTACCTAAAAGAAAAAGAAAAATTAATAGGAACATTCTATTCATATTGCTCTGTACTTGCTTCTTTTTTTGGGGGGTAGGGGGTGGATGTGAATTTATTTACATTAAGGCCTTATGAAGGCATAAAAAGGTTACATTTTGTGGCATATTTAACAAAATGTACTGACTGAAAATAAAGCTGGAATTGTCCCCAGAAAACTCAGGACCCTTAGTCTCACTAGGCTCTTTATAGCAGTCCTGTAGGGTATACTTGCTCTTTTCACTGATACAGAACCTACTTCAATGTTTTCATGGCCACATAGCATTTCACAGTCCCTACTCGTGGATATTTACCAATGCAATAAACATTCTTATCCAGAGAACTCTGTGCTCAAGGATACGCACTTCTTTAGACAAAATTCTAGTTTGCGGGCTTCCCTGGTGGCACAGTGGTTGGGAGTCCGCCTGCCGATGCTGGGGACACGGGTTCGTGCCCCGGTCCGGGAGGATCCCACATGCCGCAGAGTGGCTGGGCCTGTGAGCCATGGCCGCTGGGCCTGCACGTCTGGAGCCTGTGCTCCGCAGCGGGAGAGGCCACAACAGTGAGAGGACCGCGTACTGCAAAAAAAAATTCTAGTTTGCCCTGCTGTGACTTGCCTATTTGTATTTTTTGCCCATTTTCTATAGGACTTGTTGTCTTTTCCTTACTGATTTTTAGAAACCTTTTATAGGTTATAGATACTAATCCATTGGTTTTTTTTTTTTAGGCTACATTAGGTCTTTGTTGCTGCGCACGGGCTTTCTCTAGTCATGGCGAGTGGGGGATACTCTTCATTGTGGTGCGCGGGCTTCTCATTGCAGTGGCTTCTCTTGTTGCGGAGCACGGGCTCTAGGTGCATGGGCTTCAGTAGTTGCAGCACACAGGCTCAGTAGTCGTGGCGTGCGGGCTTCAGTAGTTGTGGCACGTGGGCCCTAGAGTGCACGGGCTTCAGTAGTTGTGGCGCACAGGCTTAGTTGCTCCACAGCATGTGGGATCCTCCCGGACCAGGGCTCGAACCCACATCCCCTGCATTGGCAGGCAGATTCTTAACCACTGTACCACCAGGGAAGGGAAGCCCCTTAAGCCATTGTTTATCACATACATTGCAAAAATTTTCTCCCAGCCTGTTGGTTCTCTTCTAACTTTGTTTATGAAGACTTTGCCATACAGAAGTTTCTCATTTTTATGTGACAAAACCAATTACAAACAATTTGGAAAGTACTGCCATAGGAGCAATGCATTCCAAGCTCTGAGCCACACAGCCTCTTCTGCTAGGGGCCACATAGCTGTGCTTAGTAGGTTCCTGTGGTGAAATGGCTGGTTAGGCAATCATTTTCTGAGCTGTTCACGTCTGGTTTTACAGCCAAGGTGGTGGTGTAAATTAATCAAGTTAAGAAGGAGCAAAAGAATTGTGAAGATTTTACTTGCTTGCTGGTTTCATCTATTTGGAGGCTTCTTTCTTAAATGTTTGGAGTCATGTACTAACAATGTCAAAGAAATCCTGAGCCACTGAAAATCCAAAAACATCTTTATAAACAATAATCTGAGTATTTCCAGACCCTTTCAAATGTGGGCTTTAGGGCACTATTTGCTGTCACTGTGGAGGGAAAAATACATTCCAGACCCCACAGGAACAGAAAGGCTCAAGAGTCAAATGACTCCTAAAGTTTCAAGCAAGAAACCTTTAAAGTTTCCCTTCAGCCTCTCACAGATGATTAGCACTGGTCCCAATCTGATCCTGAACAGTTCAAAAAACCCTAGTGGCCAAATGGGATTTTGCCTGCAAGAGTACTTATTCCCTGTTGCTGCAAACTGTGCCTACAGGCCCAATACTTTGTGGAGGCCATCCCACTTGGCCAGAACTACCTGCCGCCCCACTACTGAAACTCCACAGTATTTAGGCCAGCTGTGCAGAAGACAGGCCTAAAAGATGGTTCTGGCCTCCTTTCCCCTGGCTGAAACCTGACAGTCCTTAAGGAACCTGGTTTCTAAACAATGAAGGTTCTGCCATAAAATCATCCTTCAGTATCCAGTGGTACCAAAAGGAGAAACAGATGGTCTGTCTCAATGCTGCTTTAACACCATTATTCCTATAACCTTAAAAAAAATCCTTCCTTTGCTGAGGCCTATACCAAGCAACAATGCTCCTCCTCACTGCTGTAAGCTATTGACCTCCTGGTCATCAAGGACTTGGCCCCTTGATCAGAGTCTGCCTTTCCACTCCAAGTCACACCTTTTGCCTGCTCATGGTCTCCTATATCCTCCTATATTTCTACCTCTCCTTGTCTTGTCTTCTACAGTTTCTTCTTCAACTTCATTGAGATTTCCAGCCTCTCAATACCCACCCCCATCGTTTTGCTGCCTATCAGTCCTCTCCTAGATTCACTTCTTTCTCTAGTCAAGTAGACAACCACTCTACTACCAATATCCGAGACTCCCCTTACTCCAAGTCTTCCATTTACCCCACAAAACACAGCTCCTGTTTGAATATGAATGTTCTCTGCTTTAACCCCCAAGTTGCTGAGCACTGCTAAAGCAATCATTTATCATGAGGGCTACTTCCTCTAGAAAGTCACTGTCTCCAGTATTAGCTGGGTCTTTAGCACGGCTCAGCTATCCTCCTCCGTGTCTGCAGATTACAGCCACTGGCACAACAGATTTTAAAAAACATGCCACTGTCCCCACTATCCCACCTGCTCCCAGCAGATGACTTCAATTTCTTCTGCCCAGAGAAAACAAAGCCCAACAGGAAGAAACTGTCTCCTCAAAATACCAAATCCCTCTGCCCCATCACATCCCTCACCCCTATCAAACGAGAGTTAAAAGTGCTCAAGAGGGCTTCCCTGGTGGCGCAGTGGTTGAGAGTCCGCCTGCCGATGCAGGGGACACGGGTTCGTGTCCCAGTCCGGGAAGATCCCACATGCCACAGAGTGGCTGGGCCCATGAGCCATGGCCGCTGAGCCTGCGCGTCTGGAGCCTGTAAAGTGCTCAAGAGAGTACTAGCAAAAGGTAGGAAAGCAATAAATGGTGATGTGGTGATGATGCAGTTAAAATCAGTGATGGCTTTGTCCTTTGTTCAGTTCAAGTTTAATCTCTCTACCGATTCTTAGGATACAGTAGACCCTTCTCCCCTGGAGCCTTGCTCAACAATTTTTATTTCTCTTTTCTGTCTTCAACTTCTCCCTCTCTTCTAGCTCTTTCCCCACTGCCCAAGGTCATGCTTGGGTCTCAAAAAACAAATAACCCTCCCTAGATCCTGCGTCCCCCCTTCACCAACTCTCCTCTCTTCACAGACAAGCTTCTTGAAAGAGTGGCCTCCCTGATGGGGTCCACACCCTTGCCTCCATCTGCTAGCTGCAGAGATACTATCTAATAAAAGAGAGTGGACTGCTCTTATTTACCAACGGTCTGCTCTTCGGAAAACTGCTCTAGAGATTAGCAAAGAAACACGGTGAAAAGAAATACACTGTGTTGCGATTAATTCAGAACTTTAATAATATAAATGAAAAGAACAGATTTTCCTTTGTATCAACACTACTTCTGACTAGGGTATAAGCAAGATCGTTTAAAGTGTTAAGACAAGGAAACGTGTTTTCACAAAACTCTGATTCTCTAGATCCAAAGGTAAAAATCATCTCTCCTCTCTGAGTTCCCACAGCATTAGTCTTATACCTGTCATACTCTATCAGTTTATATCAAATTATCATAAAACTCTCTGCAGTTAATAAATAATTGATAAATGAATGCTTATTATTATAGATTGGATAATTCTAATAATAGATCTACTCAACCAATTAAATCAGGCCCCGTGAAGATCCTCCACTGACATTTTGCTTAGTATTAGGCTTTTTTTACACATTGAATTTCACAAAGTTACATTCAGTCATCCACATCCTATAATTTAGGTTTTCACTTATTTAAATGTACCTTAAAAATATCAAATACTAAGGCATTACCATGTCATTTGGTGTTCAGTCTGAAAATACTAAGGCAGAAGTCAATGAGGCAGGAATTACCCAATCTGAGGGATGTGAGCAGGGCATTCTGGGGGAAGGAGTGCATCTTCCCTGCCTCACCTGAAAAACAGCCCAAGAGATGCTCCTCCAGGAGGGAATGAGACACCCTCTCACACCGTCTGCCCCTTCTGCCTCAGCCCCTTCATAAGATCTGAGTGTTCAGTTCCCTGGCACAGGCACGGCTTTGCCATTCCTGGACCTCCCGAAGTGTGTTCATTTCTGAAACAAGGAAGTCTGCCTAGAAAATCTCAAAAGCTTTTCTCTGATACAAATAACTGCATATTACTTAAAGCATGAAAATCAAATCTGATTTTGAAAAGCAGGTTCAGTGCTTAAAGAAACGCAGTGGTAAATCCTTTTGTGGATATGAAGAATCTCCATGTCCTCGTCCCCCAACAACCCTCAATGTAACTGTTAGATCATCTGTACGAAATCAATAATTCTCCTAAAGCAGAACATGGAGATTGGTGTCAGAAGCTTCTACCAAAGCACTGATTCCTGCCCCCACAGTCCCGCTGAAGAAGCCAGTCTTTAATCCTCACCCAGGCAGAAATACGGGCTTGGAGGACTGTGTAAGGGTAAAAAGGTGGCCAGGAAATCATGCCAGGAAACACAGGGCAGGGCCAGGTGACAGGCCCCAGTCCCTCTAGAGCCAGTACCAGAACCTCCCAATTTGCTTTACCCTTGTAGAGGGTGTAATTTCCAGCAGTGCTAAAATAAAATCACCAATGGCACACAGCCAAAGGGCAGGGCCAGGCTGGGTAAGCAAAAGCCAGGGATGTGCCTGAGAGACTCCTGATTTAGAATCCAAGCAGTGAGGAGCAAAGGCAGTGGACAGCCTCTACAGAGGTCTTATAAAGTAGTTGTCTTCTTTGAGTAAGATCCAGGTTGCCAACAGGAAATCTCCTACCTCCATGGGCCTCCTTACTTGCTCCAGAGACTTCCTCAGCAGCCTGACCTTTTTAGGAGGAAAGATCATGAGACTGGGACTCGAGTGACACAAGCATACTGGTTTTGGAAATGTCCCTTCTCTATGGAGTCACCAGCTCACAGAGCAGAAACTTCCCATGGTGTGCCCCCATTTCCTCCCCCTGCCAATACAGAATCTAAGACTTGTCCCCAAACCACCCAGCCAAGATATAGTGTGAGGCTGTGGAAAGAATGCTTCACACAGTTCAACACGCCTGGGGAGAAAGATTCCTTCAGTCCTTCACTTGTTCACTCGCTCATTCATTCACCCAGTTTCCAAGCACTATTACTGCCCACTGTGCTCCAAGCACTCGGCTGCAAGGATGCCTTGCAAGATTCTTAGCGGACACCAGTCTGGCAATTGCCTAAGAACCTCTTTAAAGTGGACCCTGTTGATTCGAACTTCTGACAGGAAATAACTGCTTTTTGTGTCTATGCTATCAGGATGGGTTAGGTAAATAATTTAATCCCATAAATATGACTGTCAGTTGGAAAACTGCAGTGACTTATGAGACTTCTGGTTTTCTACCCATTAAAGCAGGTCTTCTCCATTGTAGAGCAATTATACTCCAATAAAGATGTAAATAAATAAATAAACAAAAAACAGGTCTTAGGATCTCTACAAGCTAATGCATACACAAGTGAGTTAACCATGTGATTCCAAAAGTAAACAAACCTAATGACTTCACACAAAAAAATCTTTTTTTCATATAATTAATTCAGACAAGCCCTTCCTTCATAGGTCTAAGTCAATACGCTTTTATTGTATTGCTCCCAAAAGAATGAAGCCAGAATTCAATAAACCACTAAGTTACAACCCTAACTCTGCTGTAACCAAACTAGACAACCTTACTTAAAACACCTCAAGCTATTTATGAATAGATTAGGACTTTTTTTTTCCTTTTGAATTCTATGGAACATCCAACATTCTCTGATTAGAGGAATGTCAGGGCCTACAAGGGACAGGGGACAGGGCGGTGACTGTGAGTGACTTGTCTTCCCTGGCTCTCTTCTTCCTCCCACCTCTTAACTGTGGGTACTGCTAGCTCCAGGCTACAGCTTTTGCTCTAGTCTTTCCCTCCTTGGAAAATTCATCTCTAAGAGATGGAGAGTAGAGAAATGAGAAATGGAATTTGAGTCCTGAATACCTTAGTTTGAGTCCTAATTCTCTAACTGAACTTCAGTTCTAGTAAGGAGTAAAGTAATAAGGCATCATATACAGGATTGTGTTAAATAAGCTGCTGTATATAATGGCCTTTGTAAATGGCAGATTGATTTTAAAATAATGCTGTGGCTGTTGTTTTATTATGATTACTGCCCAATTCTACCTCTCCTCAAGCTCTACTCTCAGGTTCCAACTGAGACCAATGTCACACTCCTCTCCAGAGTCTGCCAAGACTGCCAACAGGAAAGGGAGAACCAAGATATGACCCACCCCTCCTTCAAGAATCTCAAGGGTGTCAAATCTAGAGAGTTCCCACTCCTACCTATTACCTCTATTTTTACAGGTAACTTTTTCTCTAAATGGGAATCCCCACCCTAAAGAACATTTCTTTTCAGATATACCTCTAGCCCTTCAAATTCAACTCCAAGAAACAAATTTGTCTCCCCTTCTAGAAGAGTGGTTCTCCTTTCCAGTTACCCCATACCTGTCATGACGAGCAATTTTCCAACTTCACAGGGCAAACACTTTGGCATTATCAGTGACTTGTTATTCTTTCTTCTTTATCCTCTTCCTGCCTGACAGACTACCTGACTGGTGGTTTCTTCTATGAAATGTCCTTCAGATTGGTTCTTTTCCTTATAATCCCATTGCCTACCCCAGCTGACACCTTATTTTCATATTTCAGGCCTGAACTGCCACTATAGATTCCTAACTGGTTTCCCTAACCTCGTTTTTCATTTCATTCATTTCATGCATTCACACCATAAAACCTTCCTACTTTTATCACCACTATTCATTACCTAGCCCATCAAGGTTTAAAAGAAAATTGTCTGGTTTCAGCCCACTTACCACCCTCAAGTCAGAATCTATTTCCTATTTTTTTTAAATAAATAAATTTATTTATTTATTTAGTCTGCATTAGGTCTTATTTGCTGCACACGGGCGTTCTCTAGTTGTGGTGAGCGGGGACTATTCTTCATTGTGGTGCACAGGCTTCTCACTGAGGTGGCTTCTCTTGTTGGCGGAGCACGGGCTCTAGGTGCACGGGCTTCAGTAGTTGTGGCACATAGGCTCAGTAGTTGTGGCTCGCAGGCTCTAGAGCACAGGCTCAGTAGTTGAGGCGCACGGGCTTAGTCGTTCTGAGGCATGTGTAATCTTCCCGAACCAGGGCTCGAACCCTCGTGCCCTACATTGGAAGGCGGATTCTTAACCACTGCACCACCAGGGAAGTCCCCTATTTTTTTAAAGTGGCTTTTCTTTTTCTGAATTAGAAAAGATAATTTCTGTTAACAATGTGTTGCATGATTTTTAAAATATATACACATGGCTATGGCTATATTTATCTCAACTGAAATAGGTTCATATGCTATATATTTTTTCATGTATATACTGTAGCCATCTTTCTGTGATAATAATTATACATTTACTTCATGTACTGCTGTATGGACATACCACTATTTATTTGACCAATCCCCTATCAATGGCTATTTTGATTGCTTTATAAACTCTGTAATAAATATCGTCACACATACATCTCTGTACACTTGCCCTTAGGATAAATACCTAGAAGTTGAATTGCTGGTTTAAGAGCATGTGTACTTTAAATCTGTTACATACTGCCAAACTGAACTTCAGAGAGAATGTATTAATATTTACTCCCAGCAACAGAGTATGAGATCCTGTTTCCTCCAGCCCTCGACAGTAATAAATATTTTCTTCTTTTTAATATTTGTCAATCTAACAGTTGAAAAATGATATCTCATTTCTGCTTGTTTTCTGGATTATAAATAACAGCTTTTTTCTATATGCTTTATTGGCCATATTTATTTTTCCATGACTTTTCCCTTTTTCTTTTTGTGTTTTTTTCCTATTGATTTGTAAGAGCTTTGTACACATTAGAGATACGTTGAAAACTTTTTTTAACCAGTTGACACCTACTTTTTATTTTGTTTATGGTACTGGTTGTGATTTTTTTTAAGCTAATCCACCACACTTTTTCCTTTATGGTTTCTGCCTTTGGTACCACACTAAAAAAACTATTTTTTTGTATACTTATCACTTTAGTTTTTATGTAAAAATCTTTAACACAACATTGTAAATCAACTATACTCTAATAAAAAATAATTTAAAAAAGTAAAATAAAATGTAAATAATTTTTTTTTTTTTTTTGCGGTATGCGGGCCTCTCACTGTTGTGGCCTCTCCCGTTGCGGAGCACAGGCTCCGGACGCGCAGGCTCAGCGGCCATGTATCACGGGCCCAGCCGCTCCGCGCCATGTGGGATCTTCCTGGACCGGGGCACGAACCTGTGTCTCCTGCACCGGCAGGCGGACTCTCAACCACTGCGCCACCAGGGAAGCCCAATAATAATTTTAAAAATAAAAATATTTATCTAGAATTTATTTTACTAGAAGGTGACAGAGATTTTCTTTTAAATGGTTAGACATTTGTCCTAAACACTATCATTTGCCACTGAAACCTAAGTCTGTTTCGGGTCTTTCAAATCTATTCTGAGCTCTACTCCCCAACAAAAATTCTTCTTCCCAGTTAGATGAGTTTTTTCATTGCCCACAATAGGTTTTATGTAGGTTGCTGCTTATATTTACATTGCCTCTTACCTTCCCTCCACAGATCCTTCAAAGCAAAACCATTTCTGGGGTAAGAAGTAAATGCTATTTAAAACAAGAAATACTTCCAGGGCTTCTCTGGTGGCACAGTGGTTGAGAGTCCACCTGCCGTTGCAGGGGATGTGGGTTCGTGCCCCAGTCCGGGAAGATCCCACATGCCACAGAGCGGCTGAGCCCATGAGCCATGGCCGCTGAGCCTGCGCGTCCGGAGCCTGTGCTCTGCAACGGGAGAGGCCACAACAGTGAGAGGCCCGTGTACTGCAAAAAATAAAAAAATAAAATAAAATAAAACAAGAAATACTTCCAAAAGAGAGAAGATAATATAGAAGAACACATAAGAGGTTCTACAAATCCTTTGTGTGGCTAAGAAGTAGATGAGCTTTTTATTCAGCAGAGCCCTTCAGTGGACCTTGGATATACAGAGGTGAACCTGGGAGGCGAATGTTAGAGTTCAATTGCTTTGCATAATAAAGTAAGAAGTATTTGGAGGCTTAGTGGCAATAGAGTAAGGACGGTTTGCAAAGTAAAGAAAGATAAGATTGTAAGAGACACCAAGGCCACATATATGGGTGATATTAATGAATCCCTAATGGAAAGGTGGGCAAATTACTTTAAGGGAAAGGGATAGCCAGTATGAGAATTCAAGTTGCTTACTTTGCTGCAATGTAAAATACTCTACATTACCCCAAACTTTAATAAAGTCCGCTACACACAAAAAGGCTTTGAGCTGTGAGATATTTGAGTTCTACCATCTGGTTCAATGTGGATGGAAACAGGAACAGCATGCTTGAGACAATAAGACTGTCTATAATCTGAACTAATTTAATGGGAGCAAGAGATCAAAATCAGAGTGACTATAAATACATGAGCTCCCAAGAAACTGGTGAATTCCGGGTGAAGGAATCAGAGTTTCCACAAGTTGCAGAATGACACCTTGAGCCAAAAGTTTAAGGGAAAAGATGGTTCCAGCTAACTAATGTGTTATACTATGATATTCAATTCTCAGAACCTTTTAAACAGAATCAAACTGCATGAGGTACAACAGTGATGAACAGAAGTAGCTGGTAGGGGAGGTGCTGATCACTCTGCTTGCACAAGAAACAAGCTGAGGATTGTCCCTTCACCATTGCACATGCTCCCAAAGGGGTCTTGCGGTCCCTACCCCACCTAAGGTGTCCTCAGTCGACTCTCACCTCTTCCACGAAGCTTTCTCCCAAGGTTTTAGCCCTCAGATGTTTCCTTTCCAGAATTTTCAGTTTACTTAAAATCTAAACCTCAGATTAATCTTTATTTTTTCTATCTGTTAATTTCTCTGTGGAATTCAACTGTACATGCCATGCAGATGAGAATTACATGAAAGAAAAGGAAAAGAAAAAGAAAAGAAAAGAAACAAACCACCTACACACATCCTAAACATCTTATACTACACTCGGAGCCTATTAAATTCTTGGTGGTGGAACAGTGCAAGACACTGATGCAGAAGCAAGTTTACTAATCAACCTAGATGGCGATGCTCCTGAATCAAGGAACAAAGTGAGAGGAATAAAAATAGGAAGGAATGCAGGAAGAGGGAGAAGGGATGGGTTGGTGAAGAAGGTAATCTGGCTTAAGACATCCAGGTTATAATATCAACAGTGTATGGTCATCATGAGTCAGGAACTAGAAGAGAGACTTAGGTTGGAGATAGAGATCTGAGAGTTTTTGATAAGCACAGATGACATCACCCAGGGACAGTTTATAGAGGGAGGAGAGAACAGGTCCAAGGAAAGAATCTTAGGAAATGTCTTCATGTAGGGAGCCTGTTAGGAAAGACTAGTTGGGGAAAGTAAGCCTTCTGCAGTTATAGACAAACTAATAATTATAAACACCTATAGAATGAACAAGTAACTGGCTGGCTCTATTTAAGATCTCTAAATGCCCATTTCAAGCCCTCTTTCCACCTTCCTGCAAGTGAACTCACTCACTGATCTTCACAGTTAAAACCATGGTCTTTCAGAGGAAGTGGCAGAAATGGACAATTGTCACAGGCCAAGGCCCCTAAGGTGGGAGGATGCTATTTGCTGATGTTCAGAGAACACCATACCTAAGGGAAAGTTCAACGCTGAGCCCTTCCACCTAGTTTGTTCTATGATTAGCTCAAGCCAACTGAGTTAAGATCAGCCAAACAAAGATCTCACTCATGACAGTAAAGATCCATATACCAGGGTCTCAAAAGGTCTTAGTCAAGAGTCTTAGTGACTTCTATCTGCTTCAAGGGATCTTTTCCTGTCCTGGTTGAGAATGACATTCAGAGGAAGTGACTGGCTTTCACTTTGGTTACCCGCTATGCCCTTGGCACTTAGTCACCCACCCTGACAGATTTAAATGGCTGCAAGACTGCCCTTCCCAGACATGGGTTTATCTTCACTGAAGGACTGAAAAAAATTATTATAGTCTGGACTGCCCATGAGCTATAAAAGAAGAGGGATTTCATAGGCAAAGTAGAAAATTTATAATGTCACACCCATTCCATAAAAATGACCTCCATACCACTTGGCACTGATGCCCATATGTAAAATCAAAATCTTGAACCAGCAGTGAGACTGGGACTAATGTGGAGATGAACAGTCCCAGAGTGGGAGAGATGGGGTGCCCAAAAGTGCTAGAGAAATCCTGGAAGAGGTCAAACCTAGGGAAAGAAGCCTCAGAGAAGCCCTCCTTCCTTGGATCCAAAACCTGATATATCTGTGGCCATGATGGCATCACCCCATTCACCATTTCCTGTTTCCACTGGAGGAAAGGGGAAGAGGACCTAAACATGGGAGAAAGAATGTAGCATCCCTACCTCCTTCTCCACCTTGGGCTCCACTCCAGATCAGAGCCGGCCTTATGCAGACACACAGTTAAGTAGTCAAACACATGGTGTGATTCCAGGAGAGAGACATAAATAGCAGGTGCTCAGTGGGCACTTGTTGAATGAGGAGCCCCAGGAGACATTTCCTATCCCCAAAGAATTTTTTTCACTGACTGTCACATTACCTTTACCTGGAATTCCTCCATTTGATGTCCATTCCTTTAGGATAAAGTCTTGTACTTCCCAAAACTGTGCTCCACCAAGCACCATACTCTGTCAGATTTTAACAATTTTCTTCAGCCAGAAAAAAAAAAAAGGTTTTCTAGTTAAATAAGTCTAGGAAATGTTATATTCTCTATCTCCCTTTTGGAGCTTTATAAATGCATATTAAAAGCTCTTTTTGAGGCAGAGGCAGTTGGAGAGCTAACATGAAATTCAGGACAGGGGCTCAACTAAGCCTAAGAGCCTTGTTCCAGAAGCATAGCTGTACAGAACAGCAAGACAGCCAATCAGCCCAAAGAGCAGTAGACAGAGTTCAAGGTGGTCAACACTGGGATATCAGTGCATGGGCAGAACTCTACTTACCAAAGCGTAGCTGTAGGAAAAGTCTGTAGGAAAAGTCTCTAGTATCGGAGAAGGGACCTGGCCCAGAAGAGATTGGAAAGCAAAGGTCACGGCCCCTGATAAGGGGTTGACAGCAGGGTTACAGTCCTGGACAGGGCTAGGGGGTCCTCTCAGGGAAAAGCCAAAAGAAAGGTGAGATGGAGGAGAGGCAGAGACTGGTGGACAGAACTGTCACTCAGGGCACATGTCCAGGAGTTCCTCCCTGCTGGGGGCACTGGCTCCAAAATCCTGGTGATCAGCAGATCCAGCTACATCACTAGATCTTGTGTATGAGGCTAAGGTGGTTGGGAAGAGAGGTAGGGGTGTGGTATATCCAGAAATTTCCAAAGAACTGTGCTGATTCCGGTAAGGAAGGAGGTCCACATTATGTCAAACTTTAGGAGGTGAGGGGTAGAGACCATTCTTCAGGTAGTTCTCTAGGAAAGTGTGCTGAAAGAAGTGAGAACCTTAGAGGCCTGAATGAAGCCGAAAGTCTGATCCAAAGAAAATGCTCCAGACTTAGGGTAGAAATGTGGACAAAGGAGAAGCTGAAGCCTGAGGGTAAAGGGCATCCATGAACCCAACTGTGAGGAGCTGGGAAAGGCACTGAGATTTGAGCTGTCTCTATTAGACTCCCTGAGGCAGGAAAGATGTGAGAATTCAGATCACAAAGGCAGTCTGGGAGCACTGGTAAATGAAAGATGAACAGTCAACCAGTAGCGAATTCAATCCACAAAAGTTGAAGATTGAATCCCAGGTGCTATGCTGGCACCTCTGGCTTAGTTATTTTGGCTCCACAAAGTTAGAGAACAAGAGGGAACTGCACTTTGCATGGATACCCCAAGTGCTTTGTCACTGCTTTGGACAAGGCTTATTTACTTTCTGGTAAAGCCCTATTGCAGCACAGCTCATTGGGAAATCAAGACCAAAAGCTGTCTGTGACCAGCGGCCACTGAGGAAGTACCCTGCCCATGTTGTCATCGGTGGCCTCTTTTGCGCCACCATTTTACATCATTTATGGGAAGCTGCCTCCTGCTTCCTAAGATCTGTGATGGTCTTGTCTGAGGATATCAGAGCAAACCACAGACTCAAAGGTTCTACACTCCTTATTACATTCTGCCTGTCAGCTGTTCTCCAGACAACACCATGACTGCATATCCAGCACACTGGTGGGGAAATCTCTCTACCCAGCACCCCCTCTGGAGTTCAAGAGCCTCCATTCCCCCCACTCTCAGCTCCTTATCTTTCCTCAGGCAAAACTGTGAAGAAAACAAGGTGTTTCTTTAGGAACCCAACTTCTCTTCTCAGGGCCATTATCTCAATCTCAGTGGTGTCTCCTTCCCATCACTATGACTGGGGGCACAATGCTTTCTCCTCTCTGTCCCTGCCTTAGTCTAGTTCTCAGAAATCAATCTCATAAACTCATTCATACTTCTACTTACATGACCAAGACGCTTCATAATCAAACCCTTTCCTGGAGTTTCTTCATTTTTAATAGGGTCTCAAAAGACTTGAGGGAAAGAAATTTCACTTGTGGAATTCCAAGCAACAGCAAATAGCTGAGGCAAGTCTTTGAGGGTCAAGACGTATTCTTGGTGCCCCCTGAAATTATACCACTTAACAGACCAGTCCTGTCTCTTCTTATTCCATCACCTGACACCCTTAAGCTGTCTCCTCTGCCAGCCAGAGGCCAGGCTCCCCTGGATCTGGGCCAACACCCACCGCCATCTGGTCTCCCTTGAAAAAGCAAAAGGGAGACATCTCTTGTTTACTCAGTAGTAATTCACTGTAATAGTCACATAACAGGTGCCACCACCTCCCAGTTCACGCAGTAAGGCCACACCACACCCTCACCTCTGCCACCATCATGGCTTATTCCTTGGAACACATCAACAGGTTTTATTTGGATGATATGACAGGGCCTCTTAAACAGTACACCAGAGTTACCAGTGGTGTTTTGATAGTGTGAGTTACACTACAATGAAGACCTAGAGGTAAAGAACAAAGACTTTTTTTAATCCTCCCCTACAGTCAATTGGTTATCTTTCCCACATATGTTGTTGCACCATATCTATATATAGAACCTAGTACTAGTCTATAAACAGGATGCTCTGGCTAAACACGTCTAAACAAGCAAAACTGTGAGATAAAGAAAGATGGTATCTCCCCATCTTCTCTTCTTTCCCCACCCTCCTTTCTTACATCTTGTCAGAGACAGAAGAGCTCTATAAAAACAGCATGGGCTTTGGAATTGGACAGACCTGAGGAGAAATAAATCATAGCTCAGCCTTGTATTAGCTGTCTGACCTTGGGCAAGTTACATAATTTCTTTTTCAGCTTGCCCATGTGCAAAAATGGAGATGATAACTTATTGATTTGTATTATGATATTAAATAAGAAAATATGCAAAGACATCTAATATATGCCTGGCTCTCCAGGGATGTAAGTTTGTTCTTCCCAATCTAGTTTATCATGTACCTGGTCCCCTCATGTTATGCTCTGGTTGTCCAAGGTGTGTGCCACACACAAACTTTCCCTTCCTTTTCCTAAACCTTATCAAAGTTCCCATCCCTTACAAAAGCTAATCTAATCACACTGCTAAAAGGAAAGCAATTCTGATAAAATGAAGTCAAGTAAAATGTGGACGATATTGCTGGGTTCCTATATTAACTCTGTGGGAGATATTTCTTCATTTAAAAAAAGGGGCGGGGGGAAAGGGGTGTGTGTGGAAATTCAAATGAAAGAAAAGACTTCTAATGATGAGACTCTCCTACTGGACAGGGGATCCGTGTGTTGGCCTCTCTCCCTGCAAGCACAGTCTCTGTGGTAAAGATGAGAAACCATCAGAGATACAGGACACCATCTCAGATTGCTGAATGTCACACCTCAAATCAACAGGTCCAGAATAGAACCTGGGAGCCTTGGCTACCTCTTCTGCTCTGGCCAGCACACACTACTTCCTTAGCCAAGAAGTTACGGTGGTGCTTTTTTCCCTAGGAGGTTTCCAACACTATTTTAAACTCTATGGAAACAAGCAGTAATAGGATTTAATTATGGGTCACAGCCTTGGAACAGCCTATTTAAGGCCTGGGCTCACTTCCAGAATCATACCTTACCTCACTGAATGGTCTCAACAAGGCCCATGTTAATACAGGAAGCAAAGTGGGCCTGCATCTTGACTTCTCTCTCAGTGATCTAGGAAGGAGGAACACAGGAAAATTTCTGGACTTTCCACATCCAGGATCACTGAAGCAGATTACTACAACTAAAACGGCTTAAGTGTAATCACGTGGCACAAAATGCTATGCTGACTATAAATCACAATTCAGCATGGGAGTTCTCATTGTGAGGGACTCTTTAGCAGTCTGCATGTTCTACCTGACCTTCTCGGCAAGGCCCCAGGGAGCCCGGAGCACAGCCCAGGCTGGGCTCTCAGTGGTCTGGACACCACTGTGGGGTGAAAGGGGCTGGCTGGCAGCTTCAGCAGATGGAGTTAAGAGGAAATGAAGGTGAAGTCCAAGGTAAGGAAGGGGCTGGTCCAGGCAGGATTATCTGACAGCACATGCTCAGGGAACTGGCAAAGCAGAAACAATAATAACAAATGTTTTAAATTATTTTATATTTACCCAGGTAGTCACCATGGTAAATATCAAAATTTTGCGGGGTTTTCCTTATACTTTGCTAGATTTCCTTACACTTATTTTGTGCTTAATATTGGTTTTGAAATATATACTGAGGGCTAAAATTACGAGGAACATCATAATCTTCCTATTGCTTAGGCCTCTAAAGTTCTTTTCTGTTTTTTTTTATAAATTTATTTATTTATTATTTATTTTTGGCTGCGTTGGGTCTTCGTTGCTGTGCGCAGGCTTTCTCTAGTTGTGGCGAGCAGGGGATACTCTTGGTTGTGGTGCGTGGGCTTCTCGTTCCGGTGGCTTCTCTTGTTGTGGAGCATAGGCTCTAGGCGCGTGGGCTTCAGTAGTTGTGGCACGTGGGCTCAGTAGCCGTGGCTCGCAGGCTCTAGAGCGCAGGCTCAGTAGTTGTGGCGCATGGGCTTAGTTGCTCCGCGGCATGTGGGATTTTCCCGGATCAGGGCGCGAACCTGTGTCCCCGCATTGGCGGGTGGACTCTTAACCACTGTGCCACCAGGGAAGTCCCGAGGCCTCTAAAGTTCTTAATCTGGTCCTTGACTTCAGCATGAAGCAAGAAAAACCAGGATTCCAAAGCTTCATGGCCAATATTCATTTTTTCATTTAATAAACATTTCTTCAGGGGCCAATAAGTGCCAAGTCTTTACTCAGTCCTGGGATACAGCAGCAAACAAAACAGATATGGTTCCTGAGTTCCCGGAGCTACAGTTTAGTGAGAGGAGTTGAGAATAAGATCAGGATCCAAAGCAAAAGGTCTATATTAGAAAACAGGCAAGATTCTGTAGCCAGCAATGGGATGCAGAGGGAGGAAACCTCTTCTGGGATGCCAGCAGAAGAGACCACGGCTGACAAGGTGCTGTTCAGGGAGATGAGCTGGGTCAAAAAATACCCTTATCCTCCCATTCTTTTTGGCAAGGGAGAGAGCCACTGCTGTGGGTTGAGTTAATCGAGAACAAGTGACCAGGGCACTCGCAGCCAATGCTGCCATGAAGCTGTTCACAGCCATGAACTGTGACATGTGCCATGTGAGCTATGTGTGAGATCCTGAAATCTCCAAAGGAAAACAAGACTTGAGCTGTCTACTGACAGGAATTCTAGGAAATATAGTGGGCCAGAAATGGGAAGCATAAAAACAGTCGCCAGAAGAAACTTGGTGACCCTCCCCTGAATTGTCACTGACACTTCTGACATTACAAGGGAATGAAAACAAACGCCTGATTTCACCTGGAGGGGTGGGGTCAGGAAGAGACCTGCTGGATCGGGCTACAACCAGAAGCCTCCTGAGAGGCATTTCTGCTTTAGGGTGTAAAGTGGGCAAGGGTGGGGAAATGCTGCAGCCTGCTGTGTTAGAGAAAGGAGCTATGTGAGCAGCTCAGCCTCAGCACTACCGGAAGTGGGAAGGCTGTGGGAAAGGTGAAGAGCTGATAAGAATAATAGCAAGAGCTTCAGAGTGAGTGCCCAGCCAGCAGAGCAGTGGCCTAAAGAGCTTTCCAAGTATTTGACCTCTCTGGGCCTCAGTTTCCTTATCTGAAAACAGAGATGATAATAATAGCATAAACTGGTTTCCGAGGGTTGCTGTAGCAAATACTACAAACTAGGTGACTTTAAACAACAGAAATTTACTCTCTCACAGTTCTGGAAGCTAGAATTCCAAAATAAAGGTGTCAGCAGGGCTATGCTCCCTCTGAAAGTTCTAGGAAAGAACCCTTCCTTGCCTCTTCCAGCTTCTGGTGGTCGCCAGTAATCCCTGCCATTCTTTGTATATGGCAGCATATCTCCTATCTCTGCCTCCATCTCTACATGGTCATCTTTCCTCTGTGAGTGTCTCCCCCTTCTTATAAGAACACCAGGCATTGGATTAGGGCCCAATCAAGTTATGACTTCATCATAACTTGATTGTATCTTACAAAGACCTTATTTCCAAATACGATCACATTCATAGATTCTAGGTGGATATGAATTTTTAGGGGGATACTATGCAACCCAGTACAGAGCACCTACCACATAAAGGTTTATATATATAAGATGCTTAGAACAGTTCCTGGTAGATAATATATGCCATGTATGAGTTAGCTACCTTTCTTCATTATCTCTGGCAGATAGTAACTGCCATGAAATATGTGGATGCTCTGTTGTATAAGAATCATCCTCCCTCCATCTTGAGTCAGAGGCAAAAAACTGGGTGGAAAAAAAAAAAAAAAACTGGGTGGGACTAGAGTTCCAAAAAGAGAAGATGAGGACAGAGCTAGAACACAATGGGTTTATTACCATTCAACACTCCCTCTACCAATACCCTATCAATACACCTAGGCTGGAGTGAGGAAATATCTGCTACACTCACATCATTTGTTTTTTGAACAACAGAGAACTTATCATTCCAAATTAACAATGGCCCCATCAAAGAAGTCCTCAAATTAGGACCCACTTAGGAGGAGCTTCCAGAGCCAGGAGAGAAGCTGCACCAGTGAGCCCAGCAGCCTCATCATTTAGAATCAACTGTGAGTTCTGATCCCAAACTGCTTTACACAGCATATTCATCCCATAGTTTAACAAATGAATGACTACTGACTGAGTCCAAATATTAAGTTCATTCTCTAAAATGGAGATTTGCTACTTGCTATAGCTAGGATAGCTTACTTTCAAATGGGGGGCGGGGAGAATAGATTCAAGGCTCCTGCTCTTGCTCCTTCAGTAAAGGGGTTTGGGACATACTAAAAAGAAATAGAACCAGATCTCAACTGCTATCTTCATATCGAAATAAATTCCAGATGAATCAAAGATTTAAATTTAAAGATTTAAAAATACACACCCGGGCTTCCCTGGTGGCGCAGTGGTTGAGAGTCCGCCTGCCAATGCAGGGGACACGGGTTCGTACCCTGGTCTGGGAAGATCCCACATGCCGCGGAGCAGCTGGGCCCATGAGCCATGGCCACTGAGCCTGCCCGTCCGGAGCCTGTGCTCCACAACGGGAGAGGCCACAACAGTGAGAGGCCCGTGTACTGCAAAAAAAAAAAAAAAAAAAATTAAAAATACACACCCACGCAAAGTACTCAACAAGAATGGGTAACTATTTTTATAATTTTGAGGTAGGGAAGCATGCCTTTTCTAAACATTGAACTAGTAGCAAAAACTATAATGGAAAAGATTATCTTGACTACTTAAAAATGTCAAACTTGCAGATAGATAAAAAATTGTATAAACAAAGGTGAAAAACAAATGACAAACTGGGAACTGGGAAGGCCACAAAAGGGAGGGGCCCCGGTACTGAAAAAAAAAAAAAAAAAAAAAATTAAAAATACACACCCACGCAAAGTACTCAACAAGAATGGGTAACTATTTTTATAATTTTGAGGTAGGGAAGCATGCCTTTTCTAAACATTGAACTAGTAGCAAAAACTATAATGGAAAAGATTATCTTGACTACTTAAAAATGTCAAACTTGCAGATAGATAAAAAATTGTATAAACAAAGGTGAAAAACAAATGACAAACTGGGAACAATTCTGCACTATATACAACCGTCAACACTTTAGCTCTTACAAATTATTAAGAAAATATTACTGGGAAAATGTGCAAAGGACATGAATAAGTGATTCAAAAAATATATACATCTGTCCAAAATACATCTGAAAATATGTTTAATCTTTAACATTCAAAGAAATGTAAATTAAATCATATTTAATGATTAAATATGATGTAAATTAAATCATAATTGCCATGTCTCAGTTACTATTCAAAGCATTTTACTTGGATTAACTGATTTATTTCTCATGAAATAGGTGCTATCATTATCCCTATTTTACCAAAGATGAAACTGAGGTACAGAGAAGTTAAATGACGTACCCAAGGTCACATAGGAAGTGGCTGAGTCAGAATTCAGGTCCCATCAGGCTAGCTCCAGAGTCACATTCTCAACTACCATGTTATACAGTGACAAGACAATGTTTCACCTGTCAGATGAGGAACACAAAAAACACACAAGCCAGTGTTACTGATGATATGGAGAAACAGGCAATCTCATGCACTGTTAGTATAAGTTAACATTCTTAAGGGTAGTTTGGCTCCATGAATCAACATTCTAACTGTGCATATATCCTTTATCTCAGCCATTCCATTTCTTGAAACTTATCCTAAGGAGATACACAGACAAGTGTATAAAGATTATTTACCAAGGTATTTACTATAGAATATACATAATAACAAATATGTTACAAATAAAAACCCCAACAGGCACACCAAAAATCCAACAAATTCATTCATTCAACAAATATTTATTGAGCACCACCTAGGTACCAGGAACTGGTACTAAGCTCTAGTTACAGAGAAGCAGAGTAAAAAAAAATCCCTATTTTCATGGAGCCTACATTCTAATGAAGCGTGTTAGGCAATAAACAAATAAGAAAAATATGTAGTATGGCATGTGGGGCTAAATGCTATAAAGAAAAGTAAAGGAGAGAAGGAAGATAGGAAAGGAAGGTTGTCACAACTTTAAGTAAGAGGGTCGGGGAAGGCATCATTGATTAGAGATGAGATAAACAGATTATACACTAAGAGAATAAAATGCATTATGGTATATCCACACATGGAAGTATAATTCAGCCATTAATTCTGTATTTACTGAAAAGATGTCTATAACACATAATCCAATGAAAAAGGATTCTCACTACACACAAAAAATAGGTAACTATGTGAGGTAATGGATGTGTTAACCACATTGTGGTAATCAGTTAACAATACATATATGTATGAAATCATCACACTGTACACCTTAAACTTACACGATGTTCACATCAATTATATCTCAATGAAGCTGGGAAAAAAGGTGAAAAAAGATTACAAAACAGTATTAAAGAAAAAAAACAGGGCTTCCCTGGTGGCGCATTAGTTAAGAATCTGCCTGCCAACGCAGGGGACACAGGTTCGAGCCTTGGTCCAGGAAGATCCCACATGCTGCGGAGCAACTAAGCCCGTGCACTACAACTACTGAGCCTGCACACCATAACTACTGAAGCCTGCACTCCTAGAGCCTGTGCTCTGCAACAAGAGGAGCCACCGCAATGAGAAGCCCACGCACCACAACAAACAGCAGCCCCTGCTCGCTGCAACTAGAGAAAGCCTGCGCGCAGCAACAAAGACCCAACGCAGCCAAAAATAAATAAAAATAAAATAAATAAATTTATTTTTAAAAAAACAGTATTAAGTTATGGGTCCATTGATTTGAAATTACATGTGTATACATGCTTATGCTTTACATGGAAAAGAGAAACAACACAGAAAGAGACTGATAATACCAAGCAAGGGTCCAGGCTGAGTGCCAGATAAGTGGTACAGGCAGCATGTGTTTGTTCTCCTACCTGCTCACTCATCCCCCTCTCCACATCTACACTTTGTTCCAGAAAGGATTTAACGACAGCAAATCTACATACACCGCAAGTTCTTTAACTCTTCCCATCCTCCCTCACCCTTTTCCCTGCTCTTCCCAGAAGGCAGGACAGTGACAGGGTGAAAGGGATAAAAGCTTAAGATCATGATAAGCTGAGTGGACATAAGACGGATGGAGGGACACCCCCACAGATCTGGATGGGATTCCTCTTATTGCAGCACATGGGAAACATCCTGGGAGGCATATTTCCTCCATGCAGACCTGTAAGATCTGAAGCAAGGCTATCTGATTTAGATTCCCTATTATATCTCCTACTAAACCCCAAATGCCTTACAGGGCAGCCAGGAGCAAGACTGACTCATTCACAGGGAGGTGACAAGCTACAGCAGGCCAGAACACTACCCCTGGTACATGAGTGCCTACATCTTCCTTTGAGCAGAAAATGACACAGAGATGAGCCCTTTTTGCCCCTTACCTTATCCCTTCCTCCATGCCTGCACCCAACAAGCTGTCCTTGGCTATACCATGACTACCCTAGAGATTCAGATTTCCCCACTAAGATTCTCAGGCTAGGTCCCTACCAAGAAAGTTGCCCAAAGTGACCAGCCATGCTAGTGTACACTGAAACATTTTCAGCTGCGATGCAGTTTTGAGTATATCCCTAGATCCAGATATATTCGCTCTCAAATATGTGGGAGCAGAATACACTTCTTGCTTGAGCATAAAGCCACACACAAGAAATTGGCAACTTCATAAAGGTGGAATCCATGTTGCTATTCCCTATTTCTTTAGCCTGAGGGTAGCAGTGGAGGCACACAAATAGAGGTAGGGGACCTAGGGAAAGATCTGACTATTTCAAAATATTTCTCAAACACTCTCTCACCTCTTGGATACCTACTATATGCCAGGCCTCGTGTTAAGTGCTTTCATAGAACTTACACCAAAACTGACAAATTACTTTTATCAAACATTCCTATTATGTGCTACTGAATTTAAGTCACCTAAGGCACATACAGGTCCAGCTGCCCTGCTGACAGCTGAATACCCAAGCTTGAAATTAGGTAGAGGGTAGAAATCTAAGACTTCCTTGAGGCTACAACACAGAAGTCTCACTGCATACTATCAGGCCACAGCCTCAAGGCCCCATTCCAGCTTCTGCTTTCTCTCCTGGGCTTTCAGCAGGGAACATCACACACAAACACACACAAACAGACACACACACACACACACACACACACACACAAATCCTCCAATGCCCTTAGTCTGCAAGTGGAAGAAATTCTTCACTAGGGAAGAATACAAGGTGAATCAGAGAAAAACCAAAGCAATCATCTCTTCGGCAGAGAAGTCTCTTTCTCTCTTTATCCATTTCTCTCGTCTTTCTTGAATATGTAGTTATTGAGCAACTTCTATTATGCTTATCACTATAGGATATAATCATAAGACATGCCTCCTGCCCTCAAGAATTTACTCTGTTTAGGAAGACAAAATCAACGCACAGGAAACATGTTATTGAAAAGGGGGACTCCAATGTATATGTAAAACTGAAACAGACTCACAGATACAGAAGACAAACTAGTGATTACCAAAGAGGAGAGGGACAAATTAGGGATTACAGATACAAACTACCATGTATAAAATAGATAAGCAACAAGGATATATTGCATAGCACAGGGAATTATAGCCATTATCTTACAATGGCTATCTTACAACGGAGTATAATCTGCAAAAATCACTGAATCACTTTGCTATACACCTGAAACTAATATAATATTGTAAATCAGCTATACTTCAATAAAGGTGGAGGGGCTCTAAGATTTCTGGTGCAAGAGTGGTGCTAGTAACACAAATGGAGGGATAAATGATGTTAGACACACGGTACACATAGGTATCTTCAATTTCAACACAATCTCCTCTTTTTTTGTTCTATTCTTAGTAGAAATATGTTTCACTTCAAGAAAAATCTCAAATACAAAAATTCAATACATAAAGTTGGCAATCATTCACTAGAAAAAAACGATCTCTTTGCTGTCAAGTTTAGGGAGATACCATTTAACCTGCCCCCAACCCATGTTCCTGTTGCCCCATATATACACAACGTTTACATTCAACTTTTCAGGTTCACAGGGTAAAGCAAAGTACTTTTAAAAATAGATTATAAAAGGCAATATATTGACAGATGAACAGATATAAACAAAATGTGGTACAAACAAAAAATGAAATATTATTTAGCCTAAAAGAAGAGGAAGTCCTATCACATGGTACAACATACAAGAACCTCAAGGACTTTCTGCTAAGTGAAATAAGCTAGACACAAGAAGACAAACAGTATATGATTCTACTTATATGAGGTATCTAAAACAGTCAAATTCCTAGAAACAGAAAGTAGAAGAGTGGTTCAGGGGCAAAGGGGAAGGAAAAATGAGGAATTGCTGTTTAATGAGTATAAGAGTTTCAGCTGTCCAAGATGAAAAAGTTCTGGTGATCTGTTGGACAACAATATGAATATACTTAACACTACTGGACTGTGAACTTAAAAATGGTTAAGACAGTAAATTTTATGTGTTTTTTATCACAATTTTTTAAAAAGGCAATGCACACATGGGTTAAAAAAAATTTCAGCAACACAAAAAGATATCAAAAAAAAAAAAACAAAAACAAACCTCCAGGGGTAGTCTGGGTATAACAAGTGCATAGAGTCCTCCCCTTTTTTCATTCAAATACTAATACTAGCATGCCACAAACTCTATTTTGCTTGCTTTAGTTTTCTCTTAACAATAGATCTTAGAGATTGTTCCATATCATTGTGTGAGTGTGTGTGTGTGAGGGTGGGTGTACCTGTCTCATTCTTTTTAACTGCTGTATTAATACGGTGCTATCCACCATAATTTACTCAACTAGTCCCTTATCAATATAGTAAGATGTATTTTTAAGCAAAATGTGTTAAAGGCTTTGCACACTGATTTTGCACATTTTTCCCCCTCAACAAAAATGTTTAGATTTCACTCTTCATAATACCTCCAAGCAACTATAAGTGATGACTGACATTTGCTTTAGTTTGAATTTAATAGCGTTTCGCCTTGGCTCATTTCTACTAGGTTGTATGTTGATTTGTCATTGTCACAAGGAGTCACCAACAGTGTGATCAAGGGAGCACATGAAATACACACCATCCTCTGAATATTATGGTCACCCTTTACTCCATCATCCTTATAAATGGTTTGTCAATAGTACAGCCATCCTCCTTTATCCATGTGGGATACGTTCCAAATCCTGGAACCATGGATAGTACTGAAACCTATATATACTGTTTTTTCCTATAGCATACACAGCATGGGTATGCTGAACAAAGGATGATTCACGTCCTGGATGGGAAGGAGCAGGATGGCACAAGATTTCATCACACTGCTCAGAACAGTGTACAATTTAAAACTTATGAATTGTTTATTCCTGGAATTTTCCATTTAATATTTTCAGACCTCAAGTAATTGAAACTGTGGAAAGCAAAACCTCAGATAAGGAGGAACTACTGTCTACCCTTTACTGTGTTTAACTCTGAGAAAATTAAAAATACACACACACACACACACACACACACACACACACATACTTTCATTATTTAAGAAATTTTTTTTAAAAAACACCTCTTTCGGGCTTCCCTGGTGGCGCAGTGGTTGAGAGCCCGCCTGCCGATGCAGGGGACACGGGTTTGTGCCCCGGTCCAGGAAGATCCCA
>NW_020174420.1:2561631-2592640 GCF_003031525.2 Neophocaena asiaeorientalis asiaeorientalis | reverse complement strand
AAAAAAAAAAAAAAAAAAAAAAAAAAAAAACACGTCTTTCACCCAATGTCTCTGGGTCTGCTATTTGGTTTCTTTTAGAGAAAGCACAGTGAAATAGAATGAGTGAGGGCTGTACAGACCACCTGAATCAGGGTTTGAATCCCGTTTCTGCCATTTCCAAGTTAATCCATCTCCCAGAGCCTCTGGCTTGTCATCTGTAAACCAAGGGCAATACCATCTATCTCTTGCATAGGGAAGATCGCCACACAGGGTGAAAAGTCCATTCAAGAGGACCAAAGTGCTATCTCTATTGAACTAGCACTGCCTGGGGAAGTCAAAGAATTGCTTAGAGAAGTGGTAAAGGACAAGAAGGAATCTGACCAGTCAGTGAGAGAAAGGGTGCTCTGGCAGAGGTAACACATGCACAAAGGGTGAGAGTTCCGCAGAGCCACAAAGCACCAACACACTTACTGACAAGAAGGTGAAAGGCAATTTAGTCAACAAATCCTTATCGAGTACCTCTATGTACTCACTAGGCACTGAAGACAAAACTGTGAGCAAGAAGGCCCCTGCCCTCATGGAGCTTATAATCTAGTAAGAGGGAAAGATAAACCAGTAAAAAGCATTAAGTGGTCTAACAGAAACAAACAGATGCTAAGATAATAACATGGTGTTGCTTTGTATGGAGAGGCCAGAAAATACCTCCAAAACAAGATAATGCTCAACTGAAACTTAAAGGCAAGTGATAATTAATGAAGTGAAGAGCAGGGTAGAGAGTATTCTAGGCCAATTCATGAAGCTAGAGAATTGAAAGAACTGCAAGCAGGTGAGGGTGCATGCAGGAGATAAGGAGGAAAGGGGCTTGAAATGAGACTTAAAATACAGGCAGGGGCCAGATCTTGCTAGGCCTTGTAGGCCACAATTTGGGTCAAATTGTGCAAGACTGTTTATTCCAACCTGAGACATTTGGACTTGATTGTACAGGTAACAGGAATACAAGAGAGGATGTGAAAAGGAGAGAGACAAGGCTGGGTTGTTTTATAGAAGGATAGTGGAAGTTGTTTAGAGGACAGCTGCAATAGGCAGTGACGACAGCTTGGAGACCAAAAAACAGCCTACTTTAGGGCAGGGTCACTGTGTACAGAAAAAGAGGCATCCCAGAGGCAAATCTGAAGTGCAATTGGCAGCCTTCAAAGACTGTGTTCTAGCCTGCTTTCTGAGTCCAAAGTCAAAGTCCGCAGTATACTCCAGAAGTACTGACCTGCCAGGGGGAATCATTAAGGCCCTCTACCTCATCTGGGATCTTTGCCTTCTATGGCAATGAGAAGATGAGGTGTCAGTACACAGGGACAGTTATCCACTGTCCTCACTGGAAGACAGGTGACAGATTAAGGTTCCTGCGACCTTAGGATCCAAGTAAAGGGTCCAAAACCCTTTCCTTGGGGCTTCCCTGGTGGTGCAGTAGTTAAGAATCTGCCTGCTGGGCTTCCCTGGTGGCGCAGTGGTTGAGAGTCCACCTGCCGATGCAGGGGACATGGGTTCGTGCCCCGGTCCGGGAAGATCCTACGTGCCGTGGAGCAGCTGGGCCCATGAGCCATAGCCGCTGAGCCTGCACGTCCAGATCCTGTGCTCTGCAACGGGAGAGGCCATAACAGTGAGAGGCCCGTGTACCACAAAAAACAAAAACAAACAAACAAAAAAAAGAATCTACCTGCCAATGCAGGAGACACGGGTTCGAGCCCTGGTCCAGGAAGATCCCACATGCCGCGAAGCAACTAAGCCCCTGTGCCACGACCACTGAGCCCGCGTGCCACAACTACTGAAGCCCGTGAGCCTAGAGCCCGTGCTCCGCAACAAGAGAAGCCACCACAATAAGCATGTGCACTGCAACGAAGAGTAGCCCCCACTCGCCACAACTAGAGAAAGCCCATGCACATCAACGAAGACCCAACGCAGCCAAAAAATAAATAAATTATTTTTTTTAAAAAAAACCCTTTCCTTCCCCTCTAGGGGAGCAGGGGGTCAACACAGTCCTCTAAGTCAGAGTTTCTTCAAATATGGTCTGCAGATGATGACTGGTGTGAGAGTCACCTGGAGGCCAATCAAAATGCAGATTCCTGGTTACCACCCATACCTACTCAGTCAGGAGAGCAGGAGTAAAGACCAGGAATCTGAATTTTAAATAAGTAGCCAGCCCCTCAATACTTGCCCCCACAGGTAATTCTGATGTATTAAAGCTTTAAAATCATAGCTCCAGGAATAGGGCTAATGGAGGAAGGCCCTCACTTAAGGGTGAATGGCAACGTCGAAATTAGGGGACTACATAGAACCAAGAGTCAAGCTGGGCATGAAATAAACTAGAAAAAGGAGTCCGAAGGGATTACGAAATTTGAAGGCCCCCAAAGCAGAAAATAGAAGGCAGGACATCAGAGCATGGGGATTAGAGAGCAGAGGAATCAAAGACAGGGAGCACTCCTGGGGAAGTCACTAACAATGGCCATGATCTCCAGCTGCCTTAGGTTGGTTTCCCCAGTGGAGCACTAGGAAGGCAGTGCAGATGCTTCACCTCACACAGGCCAGGTTACCGGGCCTTAGACTGCCCAGTATGCGCACACAATCACTCCACCCAACCATCAAAAAGAGAATGGCACTCCTCCTCAGTAAGTACTGCTTCTATCCCAATGTTCCCCTTCAGCATCCACCATGATGCCAGCTACTGGTCAGTCTGTAGAAGAGCACCAGGCTAAGTAGAAAAACATACAGAACACCTCTAAGGGGTAATGACCGGCCCTACTCACCAAGATTCTCTGCTTGGCACATCAGAGACCCCTAATGCTGCCATAAACTCTAGGACAATTCCAGGTCAGAAACTTCAGATCCTACCATCCATGCATACCCAGCCAGTCTTCTACTACTCCTTACTATGCCTCACCAAGAGAGTCCCAACCTATATTCTGCACTCCCATGTCCCTCCCCAAAATGCAGAGAGAAATTCCACAAATTCAGGTTAGGCAGGGAGTCCTGAACTTCTGAGGCTAGCTCCCATGCCTAGTTTGGTGGGAGGAGGTAACCTGAAGGAGTGCCTACCCTACCTGAAGGGAATATCCTCAGCCTACCTGAAGGGAGCACCAAGACTGCTACAGGCCTCTGTACAGGAGACTTTTTAAAAATATGAGCAAGTTGAACCTAGTATATTTAAAAGGAGGGAAGGGAGGCTCTTCAGAGCAGGAATTAAATTGGGTTATTGGGGGAGGTAAGGTAGGATTTCTGGGGATTTGACTTTAAATAGCACATAAAATACAAAGCAATACAATATTTAGCTCAAACCCTTATATGTCAACTACCTGATTGTTCCTATAATCCAAAAGCTGGTCCCACACTAAAGAAATAAGACTGCTGACAGATGATTTTAGTAATCCCAAAGATTATGGCCTTAAAATCCTGAACTGCTTGTCTGTCCCTTCTTACACTCCACCCACTATCCTGGTTCTCTAGGTTTTTGACCTAATGATTTAGCTTCCTGTTTCATCTTTCCCTCACCTTATCCCTAAGGTCTTTTGCTTCCTTCCTTGCTTAGGACTGCACTCCACTCAGTTATTCTGCCATCAGCCACTCGGAACAAATAATCTGCCTATCCAGATCCTCAACCTTGATCCTAGGCACTCATGCCCCCTTCATGGCCAAGTCCCCTGCCAGGCTTACCCTTACTTTATGAAGATGTCCCGGAGAGAGACAAGCATGTTAGATGGTTCATCCCAAGTATGTTAGTTGGTTCATCCAGGCAAACACTGGAATCATCAAAGGTGGAATAAGGAGAATGACAATGAGCCAGGTCAAATGTCTAGACCTCCCCCTGACATTCTAAGGCACACCTTCTTAGCCCTCAGGTGATATCCCTAGTATTCCATCCCTCCTGCCCACCACCTCCACCTCAAGGGATCCTTCTATCCCACAGCAGCTAGGACTAAGAGTACACGGTGAGCAACACATGGGCCTTTGTCTGATAGAACTTACAGTTTAATGAAGGAGAAAGACAATTAAATAATCCCAACATGTATGATAGTTAAAGGCAATGCACGCGGAGCTGTAAGATTAAGAAGGCTAATCAGGTGAAGTTACACCTAAGATGAAACTTGAAGGATCAACAGGAGATACCCAAGCAGTGGCAGAGCATTTAAGGAAGCATGTTCTAGGCAGAAGAAACAGCGTATGTAAAGGCCCTGCAGCAAGAAAGCACATCTGAAGAGATGAGATGAGCTGGGGAGGTCAAGGTAGAGAGAATACCAGCACAGATGATGCTGGAGAGACCAAGAAGGGTCTCATAAGATATGAAGCTGTTTTATCATTCACTTAACAAGTATTCACTGAGTGCTTACAATATGCCAGGCATTGTCCTATGTTTTATTTATAACAGTAAATGAAACAGACAATATCCCTGTTCTCAGAGAATTCCCGTTCTAATTGGAGGAGACTATAAACGAGTATGTGACTAAACTAGAAAAATATCACTTATTGATAAGTGCTATGCAAAGAACTAAAATAGGTGATATGCTAGAAAGTATGTATATGGGTGGTTACTTTATAATCATTAGGTGGTCAGGGGAAAGCCTCTCTGAGGAGATGACATTTAAAAGTAGGTATCTAAATAAAAAGGAACCAGCCATTCAAAGACCAAGGGAAAAAGCATTCTAAGCAGGGTTAACAATACACACATACAAAAGCCCAATGGTAAGATCACTGAAGCTTTTTTAAGCAGAGGAGTTAGATCATGATCATTCTTGCATTTTATAAAGATCACTCTGGCTACAATGTAGAGAACAGAATGGAGGTAGGGGAGAATAAGATTAAGACTGGAGACAGAGATGAGAGTGGATTATGTAGACTAATGTGAAGAAGAGGAAGAAGGGGACAGTAACAAGGATGATGATAATAGCTAATACTCACATAGCACATACTAGCCGCCGAGCCATTGTTCTAAGCATTTTTTATATATTAATTCATTTAAACTTCACAAATACTGTATCTTATAAATTAGGAAACTAAGGTAGAGGATAGTGGCAATGAAGAAGAAAGCAACTGGGGACTTCCCTGGTGGCACGGAATCCGCCTGCCAATGCAGGGGACATGGTTCGAGCCCTAGTCCGGGAAGATCCCACATGCTGCGGGGCAACTAAGCCCATGCACCACAACTACTGAGCCTGTGCTCTAGAACCCGAGAGCCATAACTACTGAGCCCACGTGCCACAACTACTGAAGCCTGCGCTCCACAACAAGAGAAGCCCGCACACTGCAAGAAAGAGTAGCCCCCAGTTGCCACAACTAGAGGAAGACCAACACAGCCAAAAATAAATAAATAAATTTATAAAAAGAAGAAGAAGAAGAAAAAAGCAACTGGATCCAAGAAATATTGGGGAGGACAAATCCTATGATAGGCTGGTTGTCGGCTGTGGGAAGGGAAGGGGTAGGACTTAGAATGACTACTAGGCCTTGGGCCCAGCAACTGCATGGGTGGTGGTGCCATTTACCACGTGACAGGACACTGGAGGAAGAGCAAGAGGGGAAGAGCAGAAGGCTGCATTTTGCTGAGTCTTCAAAACATCCCAGTGGAGCTGTCCATGTGAACAGTTGGATATTCTGGTCTGGAGAGAGATTTGGTCATCATCCACGTATAGATGGTAACTGAAGCTGTCACAGAAGTTGAGATCACCTACGGGGAGCAGGAAGAAAGAAAGAAAAAAAAGCCTAGGAACAGACTGCTGATATTTAAAACACAAGAAGTTGAATAAACAAATAAATTTTTTAAATACATAAGGAAAATTTTAAAAAAAATTTTAACACAAAAAGAATCATTAACAACAACAAAAAACTGGAAATACCTTAATGTCCCTCAATAGGAAAACAGATAAATAAAATACAGTATATCTAGTCTATGAAATATTATACAGTAGCCAAAAAGAATGAGAAGTATCTTTATGTACCAACATGGAATACTGTCAAGGCACATTACTGAATCAAAGAAAGAAATATAAAAATGATACATAAAATGTGACCCCATTTGTGTAAATAAATAAAACACGGCAATAGCATTTTAAATATTTTCTGGGACTTCCCTGGTGGTCCAGTGGTAAGACTCCACGCTTTCACTGCAGGGGACACAGGTTCAACCCCTGGTCGGGGAAATTCCACATGCCGTATGGTGTGGCCAAAATAAAAAAAAAAAAAATTTCTGGGTTCATACGTATGTATGCAAACACACACAGAGTGTGGGAGGTACACTCTAAACCACTAACAGGTTGCCTCTGGAAATAAAGAAATAATTGAAAAAGGGGAGCGGGGAGCAGGAGTATTCAAAGTATCTACAGTGTTCTGAAATTAACAGTTTTCAGTATGTTCGTATGTTAATTCACAACAGAAAAATGTGTTCCAAAACTGGAAATTCATAATACTTGTGTAAACCGTGGAAGATTAAATGTGATGTTATTTTGACAATGTTTTAAATTTTAGAGTCACATTTTATTCTGGTCTGAATTTTTATCAAGATGCTAAATCTGGTCTGTTTGAAACTAGTCTGTCATACATGCTGTGCATAACCACAGTATTCATCCTCCGGGACTACTGGGAAGGTGCAGGCTTACGTTTATTGCCACGGGAACCATTATTTATAAAATAATACGAAATCCAGCATTAGCTGCCTATTTCAGACACGTAATACTTGCAGAGACCCATGTTACACTTACTACACTGAAGTTTTTGGTTGTTTGCTTTTTTTTAAATTTATTTGGCCGTGTTGGGTCTTGGTTGCTGCGCACGGGCTTGGCGCACGGGCTTAGGTATTCCACGGCATGTGGGATCTTCCTGGACCAGGGTTCAAACCTGTGTCCCCTGTATTGGCAGGCGAATTCTTAACCACTGCGCCACCAGGGAAGTCCCAAGGGTGAGTCTTTAAAAAAAAAAAACTTCAGGACTTCCCTGGTGGCGCAGTGGTTAAGACTCCACCTGCTGGGCTTCCCTGGTGGCGCAGTGGTTGAGAGTCCGCCTGCAGATGCAGGGGACATGGGTTTGTGCCCCAGTCCGGGAAGATCCCACATGCCCCGGAGCGGCTGGGCCCGTGAGCCATGGCCGCTGGGCCTGCGCGTCCAGAGCCTGTGCTCCGCAACGGGAGAGGCCACAACAGTGAGAGGCCCGCGTACTGCAAAAAAAAAAAAAAAAAAAGGCCCCCCCTGCCAATGCAGGGGGCACGGGTCGAGCCCTGGTCTGGGAAGATCCCACATGCCGTGGAGCAGCTAAGCCCGTGAGCCACAGCTACTGACTCTAGAGCCTATGAGCCACAAATACTGAGCCCCTGCGCCACAATTACTGAAGCCCGTGTGCCTAGAGCCTGTGCTGTACAACAAGAGAAGCCACCGCAATGAGAAGCCCGCACCTGCAACAAAGAGTAGCCCCCGCTTGCCACAACTAGAGAAAGCCCGCACGCAGCAACGAAGACCCAATGCAGCCAAAAATAAATAAATAAATAAATAAGTTTATTTAAAAAAAAAAGAATCACCCTCACTGCTGAAAAGTATATGGACTCTTAGGGTGCAGATATTAGTGTTCCAAAAAACATGTGATTATATTAAGGTAGTGGTAGCAGGAAGATAATCTTGATTCCGTTGGGAATCTTAGGTTTTCTCATACATTGGGAAAATAGTTTTTCCTGTACTGCTGAAGTTTCTTTTTGGTAAACAGTACTTTCTAAAAGAGAAGCATGAAGGAGAAATTGAGGTGTGTACATTTCCTCAAATGACCAGCATTGTACAAGATACTGTGTATCTTGCAATGAACAGTGTGGAAGCTGTTCATTTTTCAATCTGAAGTAAAATACATTCAAGAACTTTAAAAAAAAATCTACAGTGTTTTGATTTTTTTAGATTACTATATTCTCTGTAAAATTAAAGATCAATTTTTCAAAAAATAATGGGAATTTCTGTACCTTCTACTCAGTTTTGCTGTGAACCTAAAACTGTTCTAAAAAATAACTCAATTTTGAAAAGTGGGAAAAGAGGGAGGCTACAAAGGACATCCTTTACTTCAGATAGTAAATTTTCTCTGTTCCTTCCATCCCCGACTGGCTTGATGTTTAGATCTTCTGGCTTGCCATCTGCCCGTGTCTGAGAAGTTAACACCAAGCCCCCTAATTCCATGCTCCATCCTGAATCCTTGGCCCCAGGCCAAGTTTGGCCACAGATCCCCTAGACTGGGCCAGAACCCCAGGAAGGGGGGTCAAATACCAAAGTCCTAAACAAATATGGGAGAATAAGTACAGATGCCAGCTTCAAGGACAGGGATCAGGTGGCCTTACAGGCCAGCAGCAGTCTCAAAGGGGAAAAAGTATTTAAAGATCTGGAAGCAGCTCTGCAGTGCTGGGGGATGAGGCTGGGGGGCAGTCAGGCAAAACTGGGCGAAGTGGTACGGGCAAGTTGAAGAAACAGCCAGTTCCACTTACAAAGATTCCAAGTGAAGTGCCATAACATGGTGGAAACCACATTTACAACAAAAGGAAGAGGGGAAGCTGCATTCTGTGAAGGGGTTGGAGGCATGGTGGGAGTTGTCTAGGGATATCTAGAGGAATCACTCCACATCAAAGCAGCAATTCCAGGAGGCACAGTATAAAAGTTTAGAAACTTTCTGGAGCAGCAGAAAGAGGCCAGGGACTTGGCTTCTTCCTGAAAAGAAGGTTCTATAAAAGAGGAGAAAAGACACTGAAATAAAGCCCTTCCTTCTTCAATAAACCAAAGGCAGAGAGATCATGGTAGATCTCTGGTGACCGTGCTCTTAACTTTCAACTTTCTGAGCCTGAAAGACAACATATTTGGTCTACATGCTTTCCTGGTTACCCAAAGAGATGACACTGCCTAGCTGAGGTCTTACCCAACAGCTGACTCACCACCAGTCTGTATCACAGCCTGCTGCGCCTCATGCCTCACACAGTCACATACTGGGCGGCTCTGGAAAGAAAACAATCTGGTGTGAGCTGTCAAAGTCCTCTCGGTACCTGACCTCACCCTCTGGGGTAGGTTTCATTTCAAAACTGAAAGGGACTGAAGGGCTAGGGAAATCCAAAGATCAACAGAGCCAGGAACAGGTGGTTCCCAGCAGAAAAGGGTCCCAAGCTGGAACTCAGAACAGAAACCAGACCACTGATAAGACAGTTTATGGTATCTGTCTCCAAGCCTTCAGATGCCATTCACGTATTTTCCAATATTTACAACAGGGCATGACCACACTTATCCAACTTCTGACAACTAAATATCTAATTCTCCAAATGTTCAATCAACTTCCTGGCTTTATTAAGCTTTAGAGCTTTGGGGTATCTCCAATAACTGGGATACTGGGGGTGGGGGTGAACTTCTGAATTTTGCAGTCCTTCATATGGGCCGTATTTTAATCCTAACGAATTATATCATCTCCTCTTCCTTATTCATTTCTTCATGACCCCTTGGAAAAACTCCTGTCTCCCCCAAAAATTTCTAATTAGTTCATAATGGCTCTCTCACTAGAGCAATATTCAATACAATGAAAGTGTACCTCATTAAAGGAGTCAGGTTATTTGCTTGAGGTTCATTTTAACTACCTGAGTGACCCTTAGGTAAGTCACTTAATCTTTCTGGGCTCAGTTTCCTCATCTATAAAGTAAGGAGGTTGGAAACAGACAGAAGGAAAGCAATAAAACTTCCCTGAACTGAGAAAAGACTTAAGTTTTTAAGTCTAAAAGGTTTATCAAGTGACAAGCAGAGTTTTGTTTTTTTTAAAATCAAATCTAAGCCTATCATGATGAAACACTAAGCATGAAGAAAAAATTTACAAACTTTCAAAGAGAAATGGTTATTACTTACAGAGGAAAGAGAAACCTATTGGCAGTGGACTCTTCATCTGTATTACTAGAAACTGGACAGTACAAGGCTGCATACTTTGTAGAGACTAGGACTACTATTCAAGAATCCTTGGGAATTCCCTGGCGGTGCAGTGGTTAGGACTCTGTGCTTTCACTGCCGAGGGCCCAGCTTCCAGCCCTGGTTGGGGAACTAAGATTCCACAAGCCGTGTGGTGCAGTCAAAAAGGAAAAAAAAGAAAAAAATCCTAAACCCAGCCAAGATATCATTCATACATGAAGATACACACACACACACACACACACACACACACACACACACACACACACAAATAAATAAGTAAATAAATAAATGGACCATCCATGCTCCTTTGTCTAAGAAAATCACTCAAAGTATCCTAGTCAAATTAATATTTAAAACTGGAACAAAGCTGAGAAAGACAAAGTATACGTAAGACATGTTTCCCCTCCCCCTAAGAAAACCTTTTCATGAAATTGTACCAAGTGACTTCTGATGGCATTTCCACGTACAAACAGAAACTGTCCTATACACAACCCTCCCTGGCAGTCTGGGTTTGCGAGTTGTACATCACCTAGTGGCCTGATGAAGTAAATGCAGTTTCATCAAGTGCCCGGATAAACTTCCAGCCATTTTGTGATCTCTGACAGTGTGTACGGGGCAGCAGCCTGATGTCTTAGAGATTCTGAGTAGGGAACTGCAAACCCACCAGGCTCATATAGAACTGTATAGATTCAGCTCACTAACCATCCATTCTCCAAGGATGTGGGAAGGGTCCACACTTTGTGCTAACTAATCACAAGAAGTGAAGCATAATTTGTTGCAAGGCTGCACTTACAAATTGTGAGAGACAGAGAATGCTTTTGTGCAGACCAATCCGAACTGAAAGCCAAGTTTAGATGCTATGAGAAAACTGCAAATACTCCTTATAAACAGGAAGAACGTCTCCAAACATTCACAAGATTGGATGTGGAAGATGGATTACATTTACCCTGTATGGTTCCAGGAGACAGGCCTATAACTGATGAGAAGATACCTCAGTTAGATTTCAAGTCAAAACAAGAAATAATTTTCTATTAGTGAGAGCTACTCAACAGTATAATGGGAGAAACCATAAACAAAATGAAAAGACAATCTACAGAATGGGAGAAAATATTTGCAAACAATACAATCAACAAGGGCTTAATTGCCAAAATACACAAACAGCTCATACAATTCGATAACAGAAAAACAAACAACCCAATCAAAAAATGGGCAGAAGACCTAAACAGACATTTCTCCAAAGATGACATACAGATGGCCAACAGGCACATGAAAAGATGCTCAACGTCGCTAATTATTTAGAGAAACGCAAATCAAAGCTGCGATGAAGTATCACCTCACACCAGCCAGAATGGCCATCACTAATAAGGTCTACAAATAACAAATGCTGGAGAGGGTATGAAGAAAAAGGGAACCCTCCTACATTGTTGGTGGGGATGTAAATTGGTGCAGCCACTATGGAAGTCAGTATGGAGTTTCCTTAAAAAACTAAAAATAGAGTTGCCATATGATTCAGCAATCTCACTCCTGGGTATATATCCGGAGAAAACTCTAATTTGAAAAGATACAGGCAGCCAAGCTCCAGCTGAAGGAGAAGTGGGGTAAGTAAGGAGGTCTCTACAACATGGCTTGTACAAAGCGGGCTGCCTACAAATCGACCCGTGGTAAAGCACCAAGGAAGAAACTGGCTACAAAAGCCGCTTGCAAGAGTGTGCCCTCTACTGGAAGGCTGAAGAAACCTCAGCGTTACAGGCCTGGTACCGTGGCACTCAGTGAAATCAGACGTTGTCAGAAGTCTACTGAACTTCTGATTCACAAACTTCCCTTCCAGCATCTGGCACGGAAATTGCTCAAGACTTCAAAACAGATCTGCGCTTCCAGAGTGCAGCTACTGGTGCTTTGCAGGAGGAAAGTGAGATCTATCTGGCTGGGCTTTTTGAAGACACCAACCTGTGTGCTATCCATGCCAAACGTGTAACAATTATGCCAAGCGACATCCAGCTAGCACGCTGCATACGTGGAAAACACCCTTAAGAATTCACTCTGATGGGAAATACTTCATTCTTTAAAAAAAGAATTTCTCTTCTTCCTGTTATTGGTAGTTCTGAACATTAGATTTTTTTTCCCCATGGGGTCAAAAGGTACCTAAGTATATGATTGCAAGTGGAAAAATAGGGGGCAGAAATCAGGTATTGGCAATTTTTCCATTTTCATTTGTGTGTGAATTTTTAATATAAATGTGGGGACATAAAGCATTAATGCAAGTCAAAATGTTTCAGTAAACAAGTTTCAGCAGTTCAATTTTATAACAATTATATATAAACCTGTTAAATTTTTCTGGACAATGAAAAAAAAATACAGGCACCCCAAAGTTCATAGCAGCATTATTTACAGTAGCGAAGACATGGGAGCAACCTAAATGTCCATCCACAGATGAATAGATAAAGAAGATGTGGTACATATACACACAATGGAATATTACTCAGCTGTAAAAAAAAAAAAAAGAAAAGAAATAATGCCATTTTTGGCAACATGGACGGACCCAGAGATTATCATACTAAGTGAAGTCAAAAAGAGAAAGACAAATACCACATGATATCACTTACACATGGAAACTAAAATATGATACCAATGAACTTATTTACAAAACAGAAAAAGACTCACAGATATAGAAAACAAATTCATGGTTACCAAAAGGGAAAGGTGGTGGAGGGGGATAAATAAGGAGTTTGGAATTAGCAGATACAAACTACTATATATAAAACAGATACACAGGGTACTTCCCTGGTGGTCCAGTGGTTGAGAATCTGCCTTCCAATGCAGGGGACACGGGTTCAATCCCTGGTTGGGGAACTAATAATATTCCAGAGGCCGCGGGTTAACTAAGCCCGTGTGGTGCAACTACTGAGCCCGCGCACTCTGGAGCCCATGCGCCACAACTAGAGAGAAGCTCGCATGCCACAATGAAAAGCCCACTCACCGCAACGAAAGCTCCTGCCACAACTTAAACCTGACGCAGCCAAATTTAAAAACAAACAAACAAACAGATAAACAACACGGTCCTACTGTATAGCACACGGAACTATACTCAGTATCCTGTAATAAACCATAATGGAAAAGAAAAAGAAAAACAACTATAATGGGATTCCTCAAGAAGTGATGAGCTTCCCAGCAATGGAAGTATTCAAAAATAATTTAAATCAGCTGTCCCCAACCTTTTTGGCACCAGGGACCAGTTTCATGGAAGACAATTTTTCCACGAAAGGAAGGTGGCAGGGGGATAGTTCAGGCGGTAATGCGAGTGATGGTGAGCAGCAGATGAAGGTTCACTCGCTTGCTTGCCCGCTGCTCACCTCCTGCTGTGCAGCCCGGTTCCTAACAGGTCGCGGACTGGTACCAGTCCGCAGCCTGGGGGTTGGGGACCCCTGATTTAAATGATCATCTGTCAGGGGACTATATAAAGCAATTCTGTAACTGAACGGAAGTCTGGAGACAAGGAGATTGATTGTATTACCTCAAAGGCCCTTTCCAATTCCAAGTGTCTGTCATTCTATTAAATAAAATGCAAACAAATAAACAAAACAAAAACCACTAATAAATAACTAAAGAGTTTTCCCTCTCCATTTTTTTTCAAGCTACGACCAAGAAGCCAGTACAGCTTAGTGGGTTTGATACCACTTTCCACTTAAGTAAATGTGGACAAATTACTTAACTCTATTTGCCTCACTCTTATTGTCTGTAAATTTAGAACAATAATAGTACCCATCTCATAAGATTACTATGAAGATTAAATAATATGATACTTTATAAAGTACTTAAAACAGTGCCTAACAAAGAAAGTGTATACAACTAGCAGGTAGCTGTGGTGAACGGGAGTGGGGGTGGAAAGTGAAACCTAAATGTGCTGCTTGTTTTAGTTATCTGTTCCCAACCTTCAACCAAAGCATTCCTGGCTGCTGCTGGCCAGAGGCTAGGTTCCCTTGGCAACCAGCCTCAAAAAAGAGCCCAGATCTACCTTCTTCAGGAAGGCAGCTCATTCTCTGCCCTGAAATCTATCATCTTCCTTTGCACAAAGCAGGCTCCCTAAAACCTCACAAATACCAATGCTCCAGATCAAGGAGCTGAGCAGGTATTATCCTCGTCACTTCATATGATCAATTACAGAATATCAAAGTTAGAAGGACCATCTCAGAGACCATGTAGAGCGACCCCTTTGTTTAATAAACAAGGACAACAGGCTGAGAAAAGTGAAGTCCTAGATGTGGCAAGTTGGTGGCAGGGTCAAGACAAGATCGCAGGCCTCCTCATTCCTAGCCCAGTAAAGTTTTCCAATTTTTCAGTAGGACTGGCCCTCCTAAGTCCCATGCTACTGACCCCCACTACGTACTTTACACAGGTGAAAGAGAAATAGAAGCAGTAGAGTGCAGAGGTTAAGAGCATGGACTCTGGAGCCAGACTGCTTATTCAAATCCCAGCTCTACCACTTACAGTGACTTTAAGCAAGTTTCCTAACCTCTCTGTTTCTATAAAATAGGGATAAGAGTTACTACCTTATAGTTATTTTAAGGATATGATGAGATAATCCATGTAAAATGCATGGCACACAGAAAGTGCTCAATGTGTATACTGCTTCCTCTGTTTCTCATCATTACTAGTTGCATTAAGAAGAAACAATCATAATAACAAATGAGACCAGACAAGCCCCTACTTCTGGTCCAAAGAGCACTGGGAAGAACAAGCATATTTGTTTAGCTCCATTTCCTGGTCCTGGCCAGGAACACCCAATCCCTAGCAGGGGAAGACTACAACTAACCCATCACTCATTCATTTCTTTGGATCCAGGAAAGAGTCAACTCAGAGAATAACCAAGTACATGCTATAGTGATAAGATATTTAAGATCACAAATAAAGATTAGGGAGGTCCAAACCCAAAATGTAATTCTTGTGGGTCCAGTCTCCTCCTCTTAACCCACGACGGGTGGTATAGTGTAAAGGTTAAGAACAAGAGCTCTGGAGTTTGACGGCCTGAAATGCAAATTCCTGTTCCATCATTTATTTGCTGTATCACTTAAGCAAATTACCTTACCTCTCCCTAAGCCTTTATTTCTCCATCTGTTAAATGAGAATAACAGGTATTTTGATTATGATAACAGCTGACATCTGGTGAGCACTTTCTATGTGCCAAGCGCAACATTAAGCACTTTACATGGCTTACATTACTTAATCATCACAAACACCTTATGAGGCTGGTACCTTAGTACCCCCATTTTAACAGATGAGGAAAATGAGGCACAGTCTTCTTATTCAAGGCCACATGGCTAGTTACTGGCAAAGTTGAGATGTCAATACAGGAGGTCTGACCTCAGAGTCTATGCTCCCTCCTCCTACGCTGCTCTACTTCATAGTACCAGCTTCATATGGTTATGTTGTTAAAATAAGCCAATCCATATAAGGTGCTTAGCGCAGGGCCTTCCTTGTTCATCAAGGTTCCCCATTACCATTATTACTATTGTTGTCATTATCATCATCATCAATCCCTTTGAGACTCTCAAATACTACTACCTCCTGAGTTCTAATTTCACCTAAAGGGAAATGGTTGCTTTCCTACCTAGATACCAACCAGGTCACTGGGCAGCCTGCAGTGAGGTTCTAGTATTTCATTTCCCTCGTGAAATACAGCAGTAAGTATCTGGGTGCAGAGGCAAGGAAATATTTTCTATAAACCTGCTACTCTATAAAAAAATATATATTAAAGTCTGTTTTTAAAAAATAAAATCTTCACTACTCTCATTAGAAAAGAAACACACGCTTATTATATTTTTCAAAATAAAGCACAGATCAGACTTCCCTGGTGGTCCCGTGATTAAGAATCTGCCTTCCAAAAAAAAAAAAAAGAATCTGCCTTCCAAAAAAAAAAAAAAAGAATCTGCCTTCCAATGCAGGAGACACGGGTTAGATCCCTGGTTGGGGAACTAAGATCCCACATGGCGCAGGGCAACTAAGCCCACGCACCACAACTAGAGAGCCCACGTGCCCCAACTACAGAACCCACACGCTCTGGAACCCACGTGCCACAACTACAGAGCCCACACGCCACAGCTAAAGAGCTCACACGCTGCAACAAAGATCCCGCATGCTGCAACTAAGACCTGACACAGCCAAAAAGAAAAATAAATATTTTTAAAAATAAATAAAGCACAGATATACACTATTTTTAAAAAATTGTTCTCTACCTCCTTCCCCTTTCCACTCTGCTGTTCTCAAAACCAGTAGATTATTTAGTCACTTAATCCTCACAAGAAGTAAGATTGATATCATTCATCATTATCTCCATTTGACAAGCACAGAAACTGAGGTTCAGAGAGGTTCACGACCGTACAGCTGGTAAGTGGATGGCCAGGGTCTCTGGAAAGGAACTTTCAGATATGGAGGAAGGTAAAGATAGTAAACTCCTTCTCTCAGCCTGAGAGGAAGTGGTTATGACAGATGGTTCCTTGAAGGTTAAAAAGAACCAAGACTGATAATGGGATTTTTAAGAAACTGTTGCTCTAACAAGGTAAGAAGAGATGTTGTAACCCAAAAAGCCAGTAATGCAGTGAGCTATCATCAATCCTGCCCTCCCAGAAACAGTGCAAATTATTGATAAGCCTAACAAAGCAGGACTTCATCTCTGAAGATATCCATACCATACCCCTGCACACCAGTTCTTACCTCCCCAATTCCAAAATGATGTATCACTTTATCCTGCTAGAGAGCACAGTTCAAAGTAAGTGTTTTTTAGAGTGGGCAACTTGAGGGCAGGAACAATGTCTTGTTCATACAGATCTTTCCCTCATTAACTGGTACACAACCTTCTATTTATTCAATACATTTTTGTTTAAAAATGAATAAATTTGGGACTTCCCTGGTGGTCCACTGGTTAAGAATCCGCCTTCCAATGCAGGGGACGTGGGTTCGATCTCTGGTAGGGGAACTAAGATCCCACATGCCACAGGGCAACTAAGCCCACATGCTGCAACTACTGAGCCCACGTGCTCTGGAGCCCATGTGCCACAACTAGGGAAAAGCCTGTGCGCCACAATGAGGAGTCCACTCGCCACAAAGAAAGATCCCACATGCTGCCACTAAGACCCAACACAGCCAAAAAATAAATAAATTTTTAAAAAAAGAATAAATTTATTCATTCAACTCCTATGTGCTAGGTATTGTTCTAGGAGGTGGGGATATAGCAATGAGCAAAACAAAGTGGATGAAATTTACATTCTAGTCATGGGTGACAAATAATAAACTATAGTAGAGAGTTCCTAGAACAGTGCCTGGCACACAGTAGGCAGCACTCAAAATATCTAAACAATGAATGAATGAATGAATGAATAGTATGTCAAATAGTAAGTAATAAGTTCTGTGGAGAAAAATAAAGCAGGGAAGGGAAACAAGGAAGGCAGAGAGCAGGAGATGGCTTTTACTTTAAATAGTATGGTCAAGGAATGCTTAGATTAGGTGACAGTTGGGCAGAAACCTGAAGGAGGTAACAGAGGAGGCCACATTGACATCTGGAATAAGTGTTCCAGAAAAAACAACTACAAAGGTCCCAAGGCTTGGCATGTTGGAGCAGCAAGGAGACCAGTGTGGCCAGAGCACAAAGGGAAAGTGATAGATGATGAGGTCAGAGCAGCTGGGAGAGGGTGATGTTGAAGATCCCATGCAGCCTTGTAGATCACTTGAAGGACTTTAGTTTTTAATCTGGGTGGGACCCCGTGGATAGTTTTCAGCAGAGTGGTATGATGTGATATACACGTAACAAGATTATACTGGTCACTGTTAAGATTAGACGGGGGCCCCTGAGAAAACCATAATTCAAAAAGAGTCATGTACCACAATGTTCACTGCAGCTCTATTTACAATAGCCAGGACATGGAAGCAACTTAAGTGTCCAATGACAGATGAATGGATAAAGAAGATGTGGCACATATATACAATGGAATATTACTCAGCCAAAAAGGAAATGACATTGAGTTATTTGAGGTGAGGTGGATGGACCTAGAGTCTGTCATGCAGAGTGAAGTAAGTCAGAAAGAGAAAAACAAATACCATATGCTAAAATATATATATGGAATCTTAAAAAAAGAAAAAAAAAGGGCTTCCCTGGTGGCGCAGTGGTTGAGTGTCTGCTTGCCGATGCAGGGGACGTGGGTTCGTGCCCCAGTCTGGGAAGATACCACATGCCGCGGAGTGGCTGGGCATGTGGGCCATGTCCGCCGAGCCTGCGTGTCCGGAGCCTGTGCTCCGCAAAGGGAGAGGCCACAACAGTGAGAGGCCCGCATACTGCAAAATTAAATAAATAAATAAATAAAAAGGTCATGAAGAACCTAGAGGCAGGATGGGAATAAAGACACAGACCTACTAGAGAAGGGACTTGAGGACACGGGGAGGGGGAAGGGTAAGCTGGGACAAAGTGAGAGAGAGTGACATGGACATATATACACTACCAAATGTAATACCAATAGCTAGTGGGAAGAAGCCGCAGAGCACAGGGAGATCAGCTGGGTGCTTTGTGACCACCTAGAGGGGTGGGGTAGGGAGGGTGGGAGGGAGGGAGATGCAAGAGGGAAGAGATATGGGGATATATGTATATGTATAGCTGATTCACTTTGTTATAAAGCAGAAATTAACACACCATTGTAAAGCAATTATAGTCCAATAAAGATGTTAAAAAAAAAAAGATTAGACTGGGGGAGACCAAGAGCAAAAGGAGGAAGAACATTTAGAAGGCTATTGCAATAGTAGCAGGGAAGGGGGTAAGAAGTGTTCAAACCCTGGGTGCATTTTAAGGTAGAGCTATTGGATGATGAGAGAAAGAGAAAAAACAGAGTCAAGAGAGAGTCCTCAATATAACTGAAACTGAGACGGGGAGAAACTGCCAGAGGTACAGGTTTGAGAGAAGTTCCAGGATTAATGTTTTGAATATTTTAAGTTCAAGAAGCTATTACAAGACTTCCCTGATGGCGCAGTGGTTAAGAATCCGCCTGCCAATGCAGGGGACACGAGTTTGAGCCCTGGTCCGGGAAGATCCCCCAGGCCGCAGAGCAACTAAGCCCATGCGCCTGTGCCGCAACTACTGAGCCCACGTGCCACAACTACTGAAGCCCGTGTGCCTAGAGCCCATGCTCTTCAACAAGAGAAGCCACCGCAATGAGAAGCCCACGCACTGCAACGAAGAGGAGCCCCCGTTTACCACAACTAGAGAAAGCCCGCATGTAGCAATGAAGACCCAACACGGCCGAAAATAAATTAATTAATTTTAAAAAAAGAAGCTATTACATACACAAGTGGAGATATCCTGTAGGCAGCTGAATAGAAGAGTCCTGAGTTCACAGGAAGACATTCAAGCTGGTAATATATACCTGAGAATTCTCAGGGTATAAATGATATTTAAATTCTTAAAAGAGAGCACTTAGTAAATGAGTGTAGACAGAGAAGTGATCCAAGGACTGATTTGAGTACTCCATCATTGGAGGCTGAGGAGATAAGAAAACAGCCAAAAGGGTGGGGCGGTACATGGGAGTTTGAGAAGAAGGGGCTCCTGAGGTAGAAGGAGAACCAAGGGAGTGGCATCCTGGAAGCCAAGTGAAACTAGTGTGTGAGGAGGAAGTGTCAAATACTACTGAGAGATCAAGAAGATGACTAAGAAATGACCACTGAATCTATGTACTATTTTCTAAGCATTCCTCCCTAATCCACACATAACACTTTTTCTTTTAATCTAGGTAAAATCCCAGTATTGTCCAACGAATACACATAAGGTTTCTGTTTAATGCAGCTATATCTGCATCTCAAAAAACAAAATCAATGCTCTTAATATGGACACGGCAGACTTTACACAGTGAATAATGTTGAGTAAATGCTTTATCTGGTTGAAGTTAACTGTCTCTCTGAAATAATGTCCGCGACCAAGTCTTACTTGTGTTCAGTAGGTGGGATCAGAGAAATGAGCTATTTAAATGTATTTCTTTTGTTCTGCCATAAAGTAGCAATTATTCTTCAACTCATTTTCCTCCTTCCTAACTCAAACATCCTAAGCAGCTAAACAAAGACCCTAAATTTCCACACACATCCCCTTATAAACAAAGCAGAACACAATAAAATCCAAAAGTTGGATGAGAAAGGGATATGCTGCCTATCGTAGCTGCTTTTACTGTACAAAGGGTTAGTAATTATTTGCTAATTCATAGGCTGTACTTTGTTTACATTTTGTCCTTAAAATCTCTAGATAGGAAGTGCGATTTCTAGTGTCTTCACCTTAAAAGAGAATTATTGCTACAAAATAAGTACTTTAACTTTCCATGCTCTAGCGCAGGGGTCCCCAACCCCCGGGGCCACAGACCAGTACTGGTTAGGAACCAGGCAGCACAGCAGGAGGTGAGTGGCAGGCAAGAGAGCGAAGCTTCACCTGTCTCTACAGCCGTTCCCTATCGCTCACATTACCGCCTGAGCTCTGCCTCCTGTCAGCATTATTGTGAGTTGTATAATTATTTCATTATATATTTCAATATAATAATAATAGAAATAAAGTGCATGATAAATGTAATGCTTTTGAATCATCCCGAAACCATTCCCCCCCACCCCATCCGTAGAAAAACTGTCTTCCACGAGACCGGTCCCTGGTGCCAAAAAGGTTGGGGACCAGTGCTCTAGCGAACAGAGTCATGTCTCAATAATCTACACTTCTGAAGCAGAACAATAATCACCAAAAACTGGATCATGCAAACATCCTTCATGAAAGGGCTACAACTTCTGAAAGGACGGAGCTCTCTGCCTTTGGGAGGAATACCCTTCCCTGCCCTCCACCATGCAATTTGCCAACTTGGGACTCAGCCTGAATGACAACTTCTCTAGGCGGCCTTCCCAGATCCCCTCCAAGGCTGAATCAAGGGCCCTCATCTGAACCCGTAACACCACAGGTTGGTAAGCACCACAGCTTACTCATATCCCAATACTTCAACACATTATACTGTGAATCTGTTTACTTCTCTGTCTACCTCTCCAGACCATAAACATCTTGAGGGCAAGGACAATATCTCATTAATTTTTATAGCCTCAGTGTCTGAAACATATCAAACAATCAAGTGTCTGCTGAATGAAAGAATAACATGAAACTTGACCCAGAATACCTTACGTGATTTTTGTAGCATATTTTCCTTGATAAACCAGGTGAACTGAAGCTAATATAAAAATTACTGGTGTCTATATGATCCAGCAATCACACTCCTGAGCATATATCCACACACAAAACTGTAATTCGAAAAGATACATGCACCCCTATGTTCACAACAGCACTACTCACAATAGCCAAGACGTGGAAACGTCACTGTCCATCGACAGCTGAATGGATAAAGAGGACGTGGTACACACACACAATGGAATACTACACAGCAATAAAAAAGAATGAAATAATGCCATTTGCAGCAACATGGATGGACTCAGAGATTATCATACTAAGTGAAGTAAGCCAGAAAGAGAAAGACAAATACCATATGATATCACTTATATGTGGAATCTAAAATATGACACAAATGAACCTATCTACAAAACAGGAACAGACTCACAGACACAGAAAACAGGCTTGTGGTTGCCAAGGGGGGGTGGGGGTGGGGGGGGGGGAGGGATGGATTGGGAGTTTGGGGTTAGCAGATGCCAACTATTACATATAGAATGGGTAAACTACAAGGTCCTACTGTATAGCACAGGGAACTATATTCAATAACCTGTGATAAACCATAATGAAAAAGAATATAAAAAAGAATGCATACATATTTATAACAGTTTCTTACTAACACAACATTGTAAATCAACTATACGTCAATAAAAATAAAACAGGGAGTGCCCTGGCAGCCTAGGGGTTAGGATTCAGTGCTAAAAAAAAAAAAAAAGAAAGAAAGAAAAGAAAAGAAAATTACTGGCATCTATTCACATCCCCAATTGATAGCAGAAACAGAAATTTCCCCTACCTGGCACTGGAAATAGAGGATAAGAAAAGATATGTGCTGGTCAAAATCAGATCAGGAGGAGTTATCATACTAGCTGCTCTTCCTTGATTTGTCCCACACCATACGAGAGGCTAATGGACCTCTGGATTGCTCTCTTCACCTCCCTTCCACTGATTCTGTATTCTCCTCTTTGCCCTATTCTTCTTTTGTTTGTTTTGTTTTAATATCTATTTATTTATTTTTGGCTGCTTCGGGACTTAGTTGTGGTACATGGGACACTTCGTTGTGGCCCACAGGCTTCTAATTATGGCACGCAGGTTCCAGAACGTGTGGGCTCTGTAGTTGCAGCACACAGGCTCTCCAGTTATGGTACATGGGCTTAGTTGGCCTGCGGTATATAGGCTCTTAGTTCCCTGACCAGGGATCGAGCCCTCGTCCCCTGCATTGGAAGGTGGATTCTTAACCACTGGACCACCAGTGAAGTTCCCTCTGCCCTATCCTTTTCTCTCTTTGCTTTACTTACCTTTTCCCACTTCTTCTCATTCTATACTTTGCATTTGCATTCTGTTCTCATTTTCCTTTTAACTTTTCTTTGCACTCTGTTCTCCAGGCCTTATTTTAGTTAAAATGACCCTGAGGAATACATGAGCAATGCTTTGCCCAACTGGGAGAACTTAGGCCAAGGATGTTGCTGTATATCCTGGTCACTTCTGTAAAGCACACCAACATATTTCTGCTGTTTCTGAGGAAACCAAGTAGCGACCCCCTAACAGCAGCACAGGGTTATCAGCATGTGAGGTCAAATTGTTACTATCCACAGTGGGTAAGACATGTTTCTAAACTTCACTCTCTAGTATCCTGGAAATAGGGTAAAGGTCCTCTTAATTTACAATAATTTTAAATAAAAGAGAAATGGGAAGCTAAATATGAAGGGCAAAGAGGAAAAGAAACCATGTTTTGGGGAAAAATGCTGCATGTTGATGGGACAAATTTCAAAAGCTACAGAATAATTGCTGGGCCAGGTAGGGTTGGGGGAAAAAAAAAAAGGTGGTTCCTGCCCCCAGGGAACCTAGTCTCATTCCTACCACTTCCCAAACCCATAAATGTAAACATTAAAGAACCAGAGAGAGGAGATTCTCTTGAACCAAAAGAGTCAGTAACCTAACATAAGTGAATTGGATGTTCAGGGACAGAAAAATAAATACTGGATAGAAAGCTCTTTGAATTTAAGATAAAGTTATTCCATGTGTTAAAGTCAGTGCCACAAACATCAGAAGCCAAGGAAAGGAACAATCCACAACTAGGAGTCAAGAGGCCTAAGCTCAGGTCCTAACAAGCTGTGTAACCTTGGGCAAGTCATTCTACTACTCTGATCCAAAGACGGTTCTTTCATAAAATGGGCATAATAATATCTCCCTGGCAAAGTTGACTGTGATGATTAAATAACACTTTGAAAAGTTTTATATAACACGCCAATGTGGTAAGAGGAAGCAAAAACCCTGTGGTTCAACTTCTAAAGTGTAAGCCTGACTCACCTTCCCAACCTTGTTAAACCCTTTAACCAACCTGGGAGAAGTGTCATGTGAGGATCCAGGAGTGGGGTGGTGACTATTTAGTCAGTTGCTCTGTATCTCAGTGGCTTCATCTGTAAAATGGGTGGTGTGGAATTCACTCACATATCTGCAAGATAAGGCAGGCCTGAGGAAGGGAGTGGAGAATTTACCATAAGTGAGTAAAACATTTACCCAATCCTCCCTCCCAGGGATAAATAACCAAGATCATCAAATATCATCACTCCCTGGACAGAATTAGAAACGGCCTTAGAGAGCATTTAATCTTGTTTTACAGATGGGAAAACTGAGGCCCAGATAAATGAACTGAATTGTAGAACTTTCAAAGCTAGTTAGTGGCAGAGCTGGAGCTAGGGGCCAGAGCCACCAATTCTCAAGTCCAGTACCCTCTTTGCCAGATCTCAGGGTCACCCAAAGCACCCGAGGCCCTTACAACACATTATCAACACCAAGACACATTACAATTTCATCAACAGCCTAAATGTGGGCTACCCAAGGGAGGGGCTGTAAGACTGATGCAGGCGGTGCTGAGAGCTGGGAAAGGGAAGACTTCATTGGGAAAGTGAGAGGAGTCCTGGAGATACTCAGACACCAAGAGATTAAAGAAATATGTCTGCTGCAGAATTACAAAGGATCATGAGAGATTGCTACAAGCAACTATATGCCAATAAAATGGACAACCTGGAAGAAATGGACAAATTCTTAGAAAAGCACAACCTTCCGAGACTGAACCAGGAAGAAATAGAAAATATAAACAGACCAATCACAAGCGCTGAAATTGAAACTGTGATTAAAAATCTTCCAACAAACAAAAGCCAAGGACCAGATGGCTTCACAGGCGAATTCTATCAAACATTTAGAGAAGAGCTAACGCCTATCCTTCTCAAACTCTTCCAAAATATAGCAGAGGGAGGAACACTCCCAATCTCATTCTACAATGCTTCCATCACCCTGATACCAAAACCAGATAAAGATGCCACAAAGAAAGAAAACTAGAGGCCAATAGCACTGATGAACATAAATGCAAAAATCATCAACAAAATACTAGCAAACAGAATCCAACAGCACATTAAACGGATCATACACCATGATCAAGGGGGGTTTCCCAGGGAATCAAGGATTCTTCAATATACACAAATCAATCAATGTGATACACCATATTAACAGACTGAAGGAGAAAAACCATATGATCATCTCAATAGATGCAGAAAAAGCTTTCAACAAAATTCAACACCCATTTCTGATAAAAACTCTCCAGAAAGTGGGCATAGAGGGAACCTACCTCAACATAATAAAGGCCATATATGACAAACCCACGGCAAACATCATTCTCAATGGTGAAAAACTGAAACCATTTCCACCAAGATCAGGAACAAGAAAAGGCTGTCTACTCTCACCACTATTATTCACCATAGTTTTGGAAGTTTTAGCCACAGCAATCAGAAACAAAAAAGAAATAAAAGGAATACAAATTGGAAAAGAAGAGGTAAAACTGTCACTGTTTGCAGATGACATGATACTATACATAGAGAATCCTAAAGATGCTACCAGAAAACTACTAGAGCTAATCAATGAATGCGGTAAAGTAGCAGGATACAAAAGTAATGCACAGAAATCTCTTGCCTTCCTATACACTAATGATGAAAAATCTGAAATAGAAATTAAGGAAACACTCCCATTTACCATTGCAACAAAAAGAATAAAATACTTAGGAATAAACCTACCTAAGGAGACAAAAGACCTGTATGCAGAAAACTGTAAGGCACTGATGAAAGAAATTAAAGATGATACAAACAGACAGAGAGATATAACATGTTCTTGGATTGGAAGAATCAAGATTGTGAAAATGACTATACTACCCAAAGCAATCTACAGATTCAATGCAATCCCTATCAAACTACCACTGGCATTTTTCACAGAACTAGAACAAAAAAATTTCACAATTTGTATGTAAACACAAAAAGACCCCAAATAACCAAAGCAATCTTGAGAAAGAAAAACGGAGCTGGAGGAATCAGGCTCCCAGACTTCAGACTATACTACAAAGGTACAGTAATGAAGACAGAATGCTATTGGCAAAAAAAACAGAAATATAGATCAATGGAACAGGATAGAAAGCCCAGAGATAAACCCACGCACATACAGTCACCTCATCTTTGATAAAGGAGGCAAGAATGTACAATGGAGAAAAGACAGCCTCTTCAATAAGTGGTGCTGGGAAAACTGGACAGCTCCACGTAAAAGAATGAAATTAGAACACTCCCTAACACCATACAAAAATAAACTCAAAAATAAACTCAAAATGGATTAAAGACCTAAATGTAAGGCCAGACACTATAAAACTCTTAGAGGAAAACATAGGCAGAACACTCTGTGACATAAATCACAGCAAGATCCTTTTTGACCCACCTCCTAGAGAAATAGAAATAAAAACAAAAATAAACAAATGGGACCTAATGAAACTTAAAAGCTTTTGCACAGCAAAGGAAACCATAAACAACACAAAAAGACAACCCTCCGAATGGGAGAAAATATTTGCAAACGAAGCAACTGACAAAGGATTAATCTCCAAAATATACAAGCAGCTCATGCAGCTCAATATTAAAGAAGCAAGCAACCCAATCCAAAAATGGGCAGAAGACCTAAAAAGACATTTCTCCAAAGAAGATATGCAGATTGCCAACAAACACATGAAAGGATGCTTAACATCACTAATCATCAGAGAAATGCAAATCAAAGCTACAATGAGGTACCACCTCACACCAGTCAGAATGGCCATCATCAAAAAAATCTACAGAGACTTCCCTGGTGGCGCAGTGGTTAAGAATCCATCTGCCAATGCAGGGGACACAGAGTTTGAGCCTTGGTCCAGGAAGATCCCACATGCCGCGGAGCAATTATGCCCGTGTGCCACAACTATTGGGCCTGCGCTCTAGAGCCTGTGATCCACAACTACTGATCCCGTGTGCCTCAACTACTGAAGCCCACAAGCCTAGAGCCCGTGCTCCGCAACAAGAGAAGCCACCACAATGAGAAGCCCGTGCATCACAACCAAGAGTAGCCCCCGCTTGCTGCAACTAGAGAAGGCCCGCGCACAGCAATGAAGACCCAACACAGCCAAAACTAAAATAAATTAATTAATTAAATTAAAAAACAATCTACAAACAATAAATGCTGGAGAGGGTGTGGAGAAAAGGGAACCCTCTTGCACTGTTGGTGGGAATGTAAATTGATACAGCCACTATGGAGAACAGTATGGAGGTTCCTCAAAGAACTAAAAATAGAACTACCATATGACCCAGCAATCCCACTACTGGGCATATACCCTGAGAAAACCATAATTCAAAAACAGTCATGTACCACAATGTTCACTGCAGCTCTATTTACAACAGCCAGGACATGGAAGCAACCTATGTGTCCATCAACAGATGAATGGATAAAGAAGATGTGGCACATATATACAATGGAATATTACTCACCCATAAAAAGAAACGAAACTAAGTTATTTGTAGTGAGGTGCATGGACCTAAAGACTGTCATACAGAGTGAAGTAAGTCAGAAAGAGAAAAACAAATACTGTATGCTAACACATATATATGGAATCTAAAAAAAAAAAGGTTCTGGGGACCTCCCTGGTGGCGCAGGGGTTGAGCGTCCGCCTGCCGATGCAGGGGACGCAGGTTCGTGCCCTGGTCCAGGAGGATCCCACATGCCGCGGAGCGGCTGGGCCCGTGAGCCATGGCCGCTGGGCCTGCGCGTCCGGAGCCTGCGCGTCCGGAGCCTGTGCTCCGGCAATGGGAGAGGCCACAGCAGTGAGAGGCCCGCGTACCAGGGGTGGGGGGGGAAAAAAAAAAAAAAAGGTTCTGAAGAACTTAGGGGCAGGACAGAAATGAAGATGCAGACATAGAGAACAGACTTGAGGACATGGGGAGGGGGAAGGACAGGCTGAGATGAAGTGAGAGAGTGGCATGGACATATATACACTACCAAATGTAAAATAGATAGCTAGTGGGAAGCAGCCGCATAGCACAGGGAGATCAGCTCGGTGCTTTGTGACTACCTAGAGTTGGTGGGATAGGGAGGGTGGGAGGGAGACGCAAGAGGGAGGAGATATGGGGATATATGTATATGTATGGCTGATACACTTTGTTATAAAGCAGAAACTAACACACCATTGCAAAGCAATTATACTCCAATAAAGATGTTAAAAAAAAAAAAAGAAATATGCCTGCCAAAAAAGGCTTAAAATTGCAGTCTTGGGAAGACAGACCCAGTGGGTAAAATTTTCTTTAGGGAAAAGAAACAGGTGGCAGATTTAGAGGACCAGAATGCTTTGAATCAGGATAATTCTTGATTATATGCAATTTAGTCCTTTTGTTGTCTCCTAAGTTTTTAACATTTACTAAGATCAACTGTCTCTCTACAAGATAAGGCCCTCTAAAGAGACCACAGACGGTCTACCTTAGTGGTTAAGTATATAGGCTCTGGGCTCAAATTGCCTCGATCCAAATCTTCGTTTTACCACTTAACAGCTGTGTGACCTTAGATAAATCCTTCTTTGTACCTCTGTTTAAATGGAAATAACATCACCCCCATCTCAGGAGGATTTGTGAGGTTTAAATGTGTAGATTAATCATACTGGTCACAACCTGATAATGGGTTTTTCATCCTTTAGTGTGATGTGTGCCTCTTTTTTTTTTAATGTAAAGAAGACAACAATTTACCAGAGTACATTGCATGTAGTATGAATAAGTACTGTTTTGCAAAAATTTTGTTTCCTTTATCTATATGTGTGCATATATGTTTCAATTACATAAAATATACTTCTCATGGTGGTTTGCTTTTAAAAATGTGAGAACCACTGAATTAACACACAAAATAAAGGTTCAAACAGTGCCTGGCACACAGTAAGCACTTAGTGCTATGACTGTCATTGTTGCTGTTATGTACCTACCTGTTAAAGTTGTTTGTAGGATTACCTAAGGTAATATGAAAGCACTCTGGAAAGTCTAATATACAATATTAGTGTAAGTTAAAGGAAGCAAAAAGCCCTTCTCTCCACCTCTTAATACCCATACAAGCATAGCCCTATTTCAGCACATATTTGTTGCTTGGTCCACAAGTTATTTGTTACATTGAACTGAAAAGTCCACAGACCATGACTTATCTACCACTCTGTCATGCTCTGTCAATATCTGCAGAGAAATAGAGGCATGGTGCCAGAGTAAATTTATTTATTTTTACCTGGGTGGAGGTTGGGATGGGGAAGGCAAAAGTCATGCCCATGGGTAGCTGAAGGACGCAAGTGAGTCAGAGAAATTGCCTACTCCCACAGAGCCAGGTAGACTCAAATGCGCCACAGACCAGGCTGGACTGACAGATACTTGTGCCTTTATGCAGGGCTGAATCACTTCTCTCTATCCTCACCCAGGCAACTCATAAAAAAAAAAAATAGCCTCTGAGCTCCTCACAGGCATAGCTCACACCAGGAAAAACTGGGAATCCCCAAAAAGATACAAATAGGGGGTGACCATGCAACAAAGTTACCTGAGGGGTTCCTTGAAATAACAAGCCCACTTAAACGTCCAAATAGCATTTAAATTCAAAACCCTGACTTAGAGAAAAATTCGGAAATGTGCTCACCAATAACTGTATCAGGTCTGGATTCCATCCTCAACACTGTGTGACCTTGAATTAGTCACTGCACCTCTCTGGCCTAAGTGATTTCATCTGCTAAAAAAAAAGAGAGATAAGACGTACCTCACAGGGTCATTGTAAAAATTAAAGACATTATGCAGTAAAATGGCTAGCACAGGATCTGGCACTGGTAAATGCACAGTAAATGTCTGTCCCTTCTGGCCTCCAAGTCAACAACTACGGCAAATTGAGGTTCACTGGCCAGCTCACAGGTATCCCAGTCGCTTCATGGAAATTGCCTTCTTTTAAAAGAAGCTTTATAATACCATTTCTTTACCTCTTTAGCACAATAGCCTATTCTAGAAGTCTAGGAAAGAAATAATTTCCCATCTCATTCTTTACAAGTAGTGATTCCTAAATGTTTTGGTACTGAGGGCCCAAATTATGCATTGGTACTGCCCCCCCCATCCATTATTAAACGAAATGAGCGAAAGACTCGGTATGATGACTACATTTTACAGTTATTTGCGTTCCCGTTTCAAATTAATGAGAGAAATGTATTAAAATTCCCCCGCTGAGGCTGGGACCAGCCTGCGGGGTTTCAACCCAATCTGGTCAGCGCACTCGCTGCGCGGGGAAGGCCCCGGCTCACGGGCGGGAAGGGGGAAACGGGGGGCGGCCGCGTTCTAGAGCTTTCAGCCCGACTCGTTGGCGACGAATATAGGCCACGTGTCGCCATTTTGTGTTCAGGAAACATGGCGGCCACCCCCACGGGAAAGAAAGGGGGGGGGGGAAGGACCGCCACGTTAGCCGCTTTCCCTGAAGGATCCTGAAGCACCCCGCGCACTCGGCCTTTTCTGTCTGGCTCAGCCGAAGAAAAGGGGAAGGGGCAGAAATCACAACTGGCGCCCCAAGGGGCCCAGAGACCTTTCTTTACCGGGAGGAACGCGCGGCTCCACACACGGCAAGAAAGGCCCTCCAAGATGGCGGGCCCTGTTGGGGGCCGCCCCCGGAGAGCGTGGGCGCCGTGGCTGCACCGAGCGGGGAAAGAGCCGAAAAGCAGCAGCGGGAGAGTAACTCGCGCAGGGAAAACCGCAGGAGCTCCCCAGGGCAGGGGTAAATGCGGTCCCCCAAGATGCACGCCATTGTGTTAAATGTCTGACGAGGCGGCAGCGACTAAAACGACACCGCGCAGGAGGTGGGGGTTCTGCAGGTTTAACGAAAGAGAGTTGCAAAATGCAGACAAAGCATTATGTAAATGGACGCCATTCTCTTTATGGCCATGTTTCTAGCACTTCCCAGAAACCATGAGCAGAGCCGTGACTTTGACAGCGGCGCGTGGTGGGTTTTGGGCTTTCTCCCAACCGACCACCGCCACGGGGCCGAGGCGGGGGTGGGGGCTGGCGTGGGGCGCCCCGACGCCGAACATGAAGGGGCCCCACGTGCCCGCCCGGGCGGGCGCCCGCCCCGCAAGCCTCGCCTCGCCGCCCCTCCCCCCCGGAAGACCGCGGCTGCCCCTCCCGTCCTCCCCACACCCTCACGCACGCGCTCTGGCCGCCTCGAGCGCATGTTTTAAATCCGCGGCGTCCTAGCATCCGCCTGCAGTTATCGCCGGGGCTGCCCGTGTCACTCCGCGCTTAAACCGCTTTTGTAGGGCGGGAAAATAATGTGTCGCCTCCGCGCAGAACACTACCGTTTCCAAACATCTGCCGGCGCCTCTGGGGTTAATAAAATACATGTTCGTTTTAAAACTTTGCCGGAATCACAGCTTCTGCCTACCGGGGCTTTCTTTTCAATGCTAGGCTGTTAAAAGTGTATTTTAAAAACTACTCTATGGGGGTTGGCGCAATCTTGTGACCTAAAAAGGACGGGTCCTCATTTTTTTTCAAGGGGTCCTGCGCAG
>NW_020174420.1:2559506-2561572 GCF_003031525.2 Neophocaena asiaeorientalis asiaeorientalis | reverse complement strand
CGCGGCCTCCCGCCCTCGCCCGCTCGCTCCCGCGGCCCTCGCTCGCCTCGCGCCGGCAGTTTTGGGCCTACACCTCCCCTCCCCCAGCCAGCCACCAAAGACTTGACCACGTAACGAGCCCAACTCCCCCGAACGCCGCCCGCCGCTCGCCATGGATGCCGGTGTGACTGAAAGTGGACTAAATGTGACTCTCACCATTCGGCTGCTTATGCACGGAAAGGAAGTAGGAAGCATCATTGGGAAGAAAGGGGAGTCGGTTAAGAGGATCCGCGAGGAGAGTGGCGCGCGGATCAACATCTCGGAGGGGAATTGCCCGGAGAGAATCATCACTCTGACCGGCCCCACCAATGCCATCTTTAAGGCCTTCGCTATGATCATCGACAAGCTGGAAGAAGATATCAACAGCTCCATGACCAACAGCACGGCGGCCAGCAGGCCCCCGGTCACCCTGAGGCTGGTGGTGCCGGCCACCCAGTGCGGCTCCCTGATTGGGAAAGGCGGGTGTAAGATCAAAGAGATCCGCGAGAGTACCGGGGCCCAGGTCCAGGTGGCGGGGGATATGCTGCCCAACTCCACCGAGCGGGCCATCACCATTGCTGGCGTGCCGCAGTCTGTCACCGAGTGTGTCAAGCAGATCTGCCTGGTCATGCTGGAGACGCTCTCCCAGTCTCCGCAAGGGAGAGTCATGACCATTCCGTACCAGCCCATGCCGGCCAGCTCTCCAGTGATCTGCGCGGGCGGTCAAGATCGGTGCAGCGACGCTGCTGGCTACCCTCACGCCACCCATGACCTGGAGGGACCACCTCTAGATGCCTACTCGATTCAAGGACAACACACCATTTCTCCGCTCGATCTGGCCAAGCTGAACCAGGTGGCAAGACAACAGTCTCACTTTGCCATGATGCACGGCGGGACCGGATTCGCCGGAATTGACTCCAGCTCTCCAGAGGTGAAAGGCTATTGGGCAAGTTTGGATGCATCTACTCAAACTACCCATGAACTCACCATTCCAAATAACTTAATTGGCTGCATAATCGGGCGCCAAGGCGCCAACATTAATGAGATCCGCCAGATGTCCGGGGCCCAGATCAAAATTGCTAACCCAGTGGAAGGCTCTTCTGGTAGGCAGGTTACTATCACTGGTTCTGCTGCCAGTATTAGTCTGGCCCAATATCTAATCAATGCCAGGCTTTCCTCTGAGAAGGGCATGGGGTGCAGCTAGAACAGTGTAGGTTCCCTCATAACCCCTTTCTGCTGTTTTCCCATGATCCAACTGTGTAATTTCTGGTCAGTGATTCCAGGTTTTAAATAATTTGTAAGTGTTCGGTTTCTACACAACTTTATCATCCGCTAAGAATTTAAAAATCACATTCTCTGTTCAGCTGTTAATGCTGGGATCCATATTTAGTTTTATAAGCTTTTCCCTGTTTTTAGTTTTGGGTTTTTGGGTCATGAATTTTATTTCTGTTTGTCGATAAGAAATGTAAGAGTGGAATGTTAATAAATTTCAGTTTAGTTCTGTAATGTCAAGAATTTAAAAATTAAAAAGTGGATTGGTTAAAAAATGCTTCATATTTGAAAAAGCTGGGAACTACTATCTTAAACTCTTTGTTGGTGCATTTCTTTTCTTCCCTTCTAGTGTTAGGCTTTTGTAGGGAGAAGGGTGGGCCCGTCCCTGGTATTTTCTCCAGCCCTTTTCACCTTACGGGTAAGATTCCATTCCCTTTCCATCCCAACAAAGGAACACGGCAGGCTGGGCCTGCTTTGGGACGTCTGCGGAGACAGTGGGGGTCTCTTGGAGAGTGACATCCCTCCAGCCAGGTTCCAGAGAGAGGCCTCTGCCCATTTCTCTGGTAGAAAACACAAGGGGTTTCTCAGATGGGAAAAGTATGCCCACTCGGTAGGACCTCTGATGAATGGCAGTGTGTCCTCTAGTCCCACCAGCCCCGCCCTCAATCTCACGTGCAAAACTCTTAGCCAGGAACAAAAAACGTTCTGAGGTGGGAGGAGCCTGGGGGACCCAGAGAAGAGGTGGGGGAGGGAAGGGCTGGGCTGGGGGGGGAAGG
>NW_020174420.1:2528975-2559453 GCF_003031525.2 Neophocaena asiaeorientalis asiaeorientalis | reverse complement strand
GAGGGGCTGAGGTGGGGGAAGGGGAAGGGAAAGAGGCTGGGTGGGTCTAAGGGCTTGGGAGAGGGTAGCTGCTACACGGTGGTGGTAGGGATAGGGGGCTTGGATGGGCAGCAAGACTGAATGGGGGATGGTAGCAGCGGGGCGCATGTGTCGCGCGTGCACCTGTGGCAAGCGGCCTGTCAAGAGGATGTTATTACACCTGCCAAGTGGCTACCCAGAAACAAAGGAGGCCAGCTTCTAATTCTCCTGCTGTGTGCAATGTTTAGAGAAATCATTGTACCAGGAAATAATTCTGCCTAAATGGGGCAGTCCACACAGGCAGGAATGTTAGGCTGATCATTGACAACCGCCTAGGAATGACCTCAGTGTTTAAAAATGCAGATTCCTGGGTCCCACCCCAAATCTAATCAGAAGACTGCATTTTCAGCAAAACTCCAAAAGGTCCTTAGATGTGAGTGCCACTGATTCTCTTCACCAGTGGAGTAGGAAGATCTTGCTGTAAAGGCCTAGCAGCCTCATGTCAGCCAGTGGGTCTAGGCTGAAACTGATGAGAGAAGAAAATTTTTCCACCATTAGGCAAAAACACTAGAAACAGCAGATTAGGACAATAGACGATTAGGTGCCAGAGTGTGTTGTTCAAACCAGGCACTGTGGGAGATCACCAACAGCAGAAATTCCTGTGGGAGGGGAGTATTAGCCACCATAAATATTTGTTGAGGTTTCTTCTCCACAGGGCATCTGCTCCTTTTTTTGGAGGTACAGACCTAGTTCCGAGGGTCCCTGGAGGTAAGATTGGCGTTTACCATGTGCTTTATACCCACTGCAGAGTCAGGCAGTTAGTCCCTGAAGGGAGCCCAAGTCCTGGAGTTAAACCTGAATTTAAATTTGAATTCTGCCACTGTGGCCTTGGGCAAATTAAGTTCTGTATAAAATGGAGGTGTTGAAGTACACATCTGGGCTTGTGAAAGAAAAAAAAAGCGTGTGTAAAACAGAACAGTGCTTATAACACAGTAAACTTCAATATACTTTAGATTGCAAAAAGCCAAAGGCCCATTTCTGCCCCCAATGTCTTCGGGCAGAGAAATATTGAAAGAAAGCAGTGTGTACTAAATGATAAGCTGAGAGAAGACAGTTGTCTTGAGGAGCCAGGATAGGTAAGGGAGACACTAGTGAAGACCCAGCAATGGGTTTGATGTCTTCTGGAAATAATGAGCACAAATAAGTTTGTGTAGAGTAGAGCAGGAGGGGATAATTAGGTTGGACCCTCAAACACCACGTTGAATGGTTTGTGAGATATCCTTGAAACTTGCTGGGGGAAGTGGTTCCAATACCCTATAAAAAGTAGGCCTCAGGGCTTCCCTGGTGGAGCAGTGGTTGAGAGTCCGCCTGCCGATGCAGGGGACATGGGTTCGTGCCCTGGTCTGGGAAGATCCCACATGCCGCGGAGTGGCTGGGCCTGCGCGTCCGGATCCTGTGCTCTGCAACAGGAGAGGCCACAACAGTGAGAGGCCTGCGTACGGCAAAAAAAAAAAAAAAGTAGGCCTCAAATTTTCCTCAAACCCCATCCCCACCCCTTAAAAGGCAAAGCTGGCAATAGTATGTAAAATAATGATTTAGGCAGCAAGGATGGATAGGATAGGATGGGAAGAATGGCAACTTGGAAAGAATAAAGGCAGGAACAGCAGTTAGAAAACTACCTCAGGTAAGTAGGTTCTAATATTGGTTGGGAAGCGGTATCAATAGAAGTGCATATAGAAAGGGACCAATGCAAGAGAGATTGAAACTGCATGAGGCCAGAGAAAGAGCTGTAAGGAAGGGGAGCAGTGAATTCAGACATGGTGACTGGAGTATTTGCAGGCAGAAATATTCAACAAGTAGCTTGAAATAGGAGACAAACTCTGAAGGGAAATCAGAGCTACAGGGAGACAGGTAACAAGAAGAGAGGGCTAGAGATTGAGCTTTGGGGTATAAGCTGGGGGTAAAGGGACCTAGTCAAATTGTTCACTGTATCTCTAGTGCCTGTCACCATACCTGGCATACAGCAGAGGCTCAATAAGTATTTGTGGAATAAATATAGAGGAAGCAGCCAATGAAGAAGGAATAGTCAAAGCAGCAGAAGAAAAACCAGGATAGCACCCTTGAGAGTAGTCAAGGAGGAAAGTTTCAAGGCCAGTGGAATGACAATAATGCAGCAATTGTGAGATTTAACAGGTTTGATTGAACATCTATGTGCAAACATAGATTTGAACTAAAACTTGAAGTTTTGGTACAGTTGGGAGATGTGTAATAGTCCATTGTAGTTAGAGCATGTTACTTGGTAAAGGGAGGGAAGGGGAGGGGGAGGAAGCCACAGAATCATTTGAGGCTAAATTATAAACAGCCTTGAATGCCAAAATAAGGGTTTGAGCTTTATCTTGAAAACCAGTCGTCTCCAAACATTTTCTTAAAGTGTACCCCTTCTGTAAAAAGCCTTTAGCATATACCCTTATTACATGCTCATTTATTTATAAATTACGCGTATGTCTATAGTCATGCTTTTTTATAAACTATATACATAATATAAAGCATAATTCTAAATATTATGTATATTAGAAAACATAAAAAACTTAAATGTTAACAGTTAAGATAAAAACAAACAAATCTAATTTCTAATAGTTTTTTTTTTTACTCCCTTTCCCCCCATTCATTTTAGAGATTAAAGGGGATACCGGAGAAGACAATTTCAACGTCCTGAGTATCCTTAGGGAGCAGAATTTCAGAAATATGGGGAAAAGCAGGAGGGGAGGGCCTGGGGGCTGAGGAATGGAGACAGGAGTATAGATGGCTCAAATACGTGGTACAAAGGAGAGAAAGAAACAGGACAGTGACTTGGGGGAGAACTGGGGGAAAGGTTTTTTGTTGTTTTGTTGTTTTTGAAAGGAATCTCACTAAAGGCAGAGTAATAAGGAAGCAATGGAAAGCTAAAAATAAAAGCTACAGGTTTAAGAAGACTGTAAATAGAAGAGGGCATTGGAGCAGTGACTATCAGTTGCCGGGCCAGTTTGACTACTAGAGTTAAATTCACTTTGTCCCCTCTCTTATGGGGACTTGCACTTCAAGACTCCTCCCCTTTCTCTTGGCTACCCCAAGCAGTGAACCACATACGGTCCAGCATCGCTGGGCCTGTCATCTGCGAAAAGGCAGCACCCAGCCAAACATATACGTAGGCAGTCACCACCGGAGAAGCTGTCCACTGCCGAGTCCTCTGTCCACCTTGCTTGGCCTGGCCACCTGAGGATTCCAATCTGACCACATCACTCCCCTGCTTAAAGCCCATCAAGTCTCACCTCTACCTGTGGTCTACAAAAGAAAATCCAAACTTCTCAGCAGAGTTTCCAGACCCTTCAGGATCTGTTCCCACCAACCTCACCAGTGCAAAGACTGCTAGTCTCTTGCAGTTCCCCAAAGTCATTCTGTTTGGGCATCCTTGCATTTGGGAAATCATTGTTTCTTCGTAATTCTGACCCTGGCTGTCTTCTTCATTACCTGCCTGGGGTTCTGGGGTTCCTGCTCTTGAGCATCAAAATTCTGCAAGGAAAATTATACTCTGCTGGGTTCTTGGTTCAAAGACCTGAGTTCCAGTCCTGGCTCTAAGTGACCAGGGACAAATTGCTCCCCCTTCCCGGGTCACAGTCCTCCCTCGGAGCTAACTGGGTAAGATAATATCCATGGCTGCTTGGGAAATACTGCCTTCGTGGGCACCCAACCCTGCTTCTGCCTCCTGCGACAGGGCTGACTTTTGACACACAGGCCCTCTGTAAACACTCTAAGAGAGAAAAACGGAAGTTAACAAAAAACTGGCAGCAGCAAGCCCCAGCTTGGCATTTTGGGTAACTATTCAACCAGGGCTTGATTGAGGAGGAAGCAGAAAGGAACTACCAGAGAGATTTGCTATGAATATCCCTGAAGGTGCTGTCCGCTTTAGACTTTCTGGGGAAGAGGAGAGGGCAGTAGAGGAAAAGGCGAAGGGGGCATGCCAGAGAAGGTTACATGCGGGCAGGCGGAGATAGGCCTCCAAGCAGACCCAGGCCCCGTCCCCCTGCTTCCCCTGCTCTTAGGCCCTAACAGTGAGGGCTCTGTGAGATGGCTCTGGCTCCCCTGAGTGCCCCCTGGACCCATGTCCACTAAAGTAGGGAGAGGGTAACTATAGCTGCCCCCTTCTCCTCCCAGCAGCCAATTAAGACTCCAGACATCTGCCACGAGGCTGAGTCCACCCTGGTGGGGAGTTGAGGCAACTAACTCTGCTTCAGTGACAGCAAACACATTCCCCAATTACTCACTCAGGTGGTGGAAGACCCCAAATTGCTTACTCCCTGAGCCATTCGACCATAGCAAGGAGACAGATGAACTTTCTTAAACCTGCCTGCATGTAGATGAAAACCCATGCCTTCATTTGTTAGTTTACCTCTATTTCAGAAAACATTTTGAGGGCTTGCTCAGTGAGCCCTTAAGAGAACCTTCTCCCACTGGCTCCTGACAGGACGTCAGTGAGGTCAGATGTGGTCATTCCACAGCCTGCAACCTGAGCCACTCAAGCAACATCTTCAGGACTGGCTAACATTTATCAAGAGCTTGCTATGTGCAAAGCACTGTTCTAAGCACTTTAAATGAATTAACTCCTTGAATCCACAGGGCCCTCTGAGGTACAGTTATTCTGATGCCACTTTACAGGTGAGAAAACAGGCACACTGCAGTGAGGTGACTTGTCCGAGCTTACAGAGCCAGTGGGAGGCAGAGACAGTATTTGAGCATGAGTAATGTAGCTCCCAAGCTGCTTTCTAACCACCATTCTGGACTGTCCCACTAGGCCGGAAAAACTGCCCTGGGAGAGCCTAATTGTTTCATTTTGTCTTTAATAACTTTTATTGCCCAATCTTTCAGTTAACACAGCAATACATATTTTTGTAGAACATACATAAATAGATAATACATATGAAAATCCATGTTGTTACATATTGCTAACTAGAAGTTAACATCCTCTAGTCTTTTGTTTTACATACTACTCTTTTAAAGTAGCAAATATAGGGTTTCCCTGGTGGCTCAGTGGTTAAGAATCCGCCTGCCAATGCAGGGGACACAGGTTCAAGCCCCAGTCCAGGAACATCCCACATGCCGTAGAGCAACTAAGCCCGTGCGCCACAACTACTGAGCCTGCACTCTAGAGCCTGTGAACCACAGCTACTGAAGCCCGTGCGCCTAGAGCCTGTGCTCCGCAACAAGAGAGACCACCGCAGTAAGCCCGCGCACTGCAACAAAGCGTAGCCCCCGCTCACCTCAATTAGAGAAAGCCCGCGCACAGCAGTGACGACCCAACGCAGCCAAAAAATAAATAAATTTATTTTAAAAATTAAAAAAAAAAGTAGCATATATATACTATCCTTTTAAAAATGGATATACTCTACACACTAACTTGTATGCTACTTTCCTTTTTATTAAATTGAGATATCATTCGTATACCATAAAATTCACTGTTTTAAAGTGTACAGTTTCGTGGGTTTTAGTATATTCACGAGGCTGTGCATTCATCACCACTATCTCATGCCAGACGTTTCACCACCTCAAAAAGAAACCCATACCTGTTACCAGACACTCCTCATTCCTCACACACCCCATCTACCCCATTCCTTGGCAACCAGTAATCTACTTTCTGACTCTATGGATTTGCTTATTCTGGACATTTCATATAAATAGAATTATATAATATGTGACCTTTTGTGTCTAGCTTCTTTCACTTAGCATGGTGATTTCAAGCTTCGTCCATGTTGTCACACATATCAATACTTTGTTCCTGGGCTTCCCTGGTGGCGCAGTGGTGGAGAGTCCGCCTGCCTATGCAGGGGACATGGGTTTGTGCCCCGGTCCGGGGGATCCCGCGTGCCGCGTAGCGGCTGAGCCTGCGCGTCCGGAGCCTGTGCTCCGCAGCAGAAGAGGCCACAGCAGTGAGAGGCCCGCGTACCGGAAAAAAAAAAAAAAAAAACTTTGTTCCTTTTTATGACTGAATATATTCCACTGTATGGCTATAGCACAAGTTGTTTGTCCATTCATCAGTTGATAGGCATTTGAGTTGTTTCCACTTTTTTTTTTTCCACTTTTTGGCTATTATTAATAATGCTGTCATGAACATTCCTGTATAAGTTTTTGTGTGGACATAGGTTTTCATTCCTCTTGAGTATATACCTAGGAGTAGAACTGGTGGGTTATGTGGTAAATCAGTTTAACTTTTTGAGGAACTGCCAAATAGTTTTCCATGGGGGCTGCACCATTTTACGTTCCTGCCAGCAGTGTATAAGGGTTCCAGTTTTTCTACCTTCTTGCTAATGCTTGTTAGTTTCTTTTTTTTTTTTTTTGGAGTCATCCTAGTGGACATGAAGTGATACCTCATTGTGATTTTGGTTTGGATTTCCCTAATGATTTGCATTTCCTTCACTGAGAATTTTTTCTTGTGCTTATCAGTCATTTGAATATCTTCTTTGGAGAAATGTTTATTCAAATACTTGGTGCATTTAAAAAGTTAGGTTATCTTCTTGTTGAGTTGTAAGATTTCTTTTTTTTCTTTTGGCTGTGTTGGGTCTTTGTTGCTGTGCGCGGGCTTTTTCTCTAGTTGCGGCGAGCGGGGGCTACTCTTCGTTGTGGTGCACGGGCTTCTCACTACGGTGGCTTCTCGTTGTGGAGCACGGGCTCTAGGCGCTCGGGCTTCAGTAGTTGTGGCGCACGGGCTTAGCTGCTTTGCGGCATGTGGGGTCTTCCCGGACAAGGGATCGAACCCGTGTCCCCTGCATTGGCAGGTGGATTTTTTTTTTTTTAATAAATTTATTTATTTATTTTTGGTTGCGTTGGGTCTTTGTTGCTGCACGCAGGCTTTCTCTAGCTGCGGTGAGTGGGGGCTACTCTTTGTTGCGGTGCGCGGGCTTCTCATTGTGGTGGCTTCTCTTGTTGCTGAGCACGGGCTCTAGGCGTGCAGGCTTCAGTAGTTGTGGCACACGGGCTTCCGTAGTTGTGGCTCGCGGGCTCTAAAGCACAGGCTCAGTAGTTGCAGCGTTCGGGCTTAGTTGCTCCACAGCATGTGGGATCTTCCCGGACCGGGGCGCAAACCCATGCCCCCTGCATTGGCAGGCAGATTCTTAACCACTGCACCACCAGGGAAGTCCCGTAAGAGTTCTTTATATATTTTATATACTAGAATCTTATCTCATAGATGACCACAAATATTTTCTCCCATTCTGTGGGTTGTCTCTTAACTTTCTTGATAGTGTCCTTTGAAGCATAGAAGTTTTTCATTTTGTTTAATTTTTTTTTTAGCCCGCACGTCACATGGCTTGTGGGATCTTAGTTCCAGGGCTCGAAACCAGGCCCTGGCAGTGAAAGCTCCGAGTCCTAACCACTGGACCTCCAGGGAATTCCCAAAACGTTTTTAATTTTGATGGAGTCCAGTTTATTTTTTTCTTTGTTGTGCTTTTGGGTGTCATATCTAAGAAACCATTGCTTAATCTAAGGTCATAAAGAATTATACTAACGTTTTCTTCTAAGAGTTTTATAGTTCTACCTCTTACCCTATAAAACTCTTAAAACATAAGTATAAATCTTCATGACCTTAGATTTAAGCCTTTGATCCATTTTGAACTAATTCTTTTTTTTTTTTTTTTTTGCCCATGTGCCCTGCATTGGCAGGTGGATTCTTAACCACTGCGCCACCAGGGAAGCCCCTGAATTTGTTTCTTTTTTTTTTTTTTTTAAATTAATTAATTAATTTATTGCTTTACAATGGTGTGTTAGTTTCTGCTTTATAACAAAGTGAATCAGTTATACATATACATATGTTCCCATATGACTTCCCTCTTGCGTCTCCCTCCCTGAACTAATTCTTATTTATGGTCTGAGTAGGGATCCAAATTCATTCTTTCGCGTGTGGATATCCAGTTGTCCCAGCACCACTGGTTGAAAAACTTTTTCATTATATCCTATTTTTTAACTTAATAAACTGTGAATATTTTCCACTGTGATAAATCAATAAATACTATTTTGTAGTAGCATTTTTTATTAGCCATATGTGCTCCATTACACTCATGTAATTTATTTAACTAATCTCCTATTTACAGACATTTAAATTGTTTTTACATTTTACTGTCTTAAATAAAGTGGTGAATATACTTAGAAAAGTATCTTGAGATATATCTCTGATTATTTTCTTAGGATAAATTATTCAAAAGAGAAAAGCCTGGATTAAAGGGCAGCTTTATTTTCAAGGCTTTAGATGCATACCATCACCTTACTTTAGAGCAGCAGTTCTCAAACTTTTTGGTCTGGGGATCCCTTTACACTCAAAAATTATTGCGTTTCCCAACAGGCTTTTGTTTGTGTGGGTTATTCTATTCATATTAACTGTCTTAGAAATTAAAACATTAAACAGATTTAAACATTTATATATTCATTTCAAAATAACTATCATGAACCCATTAAGTGCTAACATAAATGATACTTTTTTTATTAAAAATAGTATTTTCCACAACAAAAAACATTTAGTGAGAAAAGTGGCTGTTTGACATTTGTGCAAACACTTTTAGTATCTGGTTTAATAGAATATGCTGGAGTCTCATTATCTGTTTCTGCATCAGGCTGGCTGAGATATCACACATCATCTAGCCTCTGGAAAACTGCACTCCACACTAATGAGAGAATGAGAATGAAAAGGGCAAATAATATCTCAGTAATATCATAAAAATAGTTTTGACCTCTTAGATCCCTAAAGAGTCTCAAGGAGCGCTAGGTGTCCCTGACCACTCTTTGAGAAATGCTGCTCTGTGGAAAGATTTTACCAAGTATATTCTTATGACTGTACCCTTTTCCCTGCACCTCCATCAACAGTGGGCATCATCACTTTTTAAAAAAAATTTTATTTATTCTTTTTTTAATTTTTATTTTTTGTGTTAGTTTCAGGTGTTAGTTTCAGATGCAGTTATGCACACACATGTATCTCTTCTTTTTCAAATCCTTTTCCCATTTAGGGTATTACAGAATATTGAGTAGAGTTCCTTGTGCTATACAGTAGGTCCTTGTTAGTTATCTATTTTACATCATTTTTAAAAATATCTTTATTGGAGTATAATTGCTTTACACATTTTTTTTAACATTTGCTAATTTGTTAAGCAAAAAGCAGGCTGTCTTTATGATTTGAATTTGCACTCTGTAATTTCTCATAATGTTGAAACTTTTTTCATGATTTTTAAAATTTATATTTTTCTTTTATAGATTGCCTTTTCATATCCTTTGCACGTTTTCTTCCTGAGATGAACATCTTCTATCTTAATGATTGTAAGAGCATTCTATATATTTAGGATATTAGCCCCTTGTCATGAAAGTTGGAAGTGTTTTTGATGTGCCTGAGTTTTGTTTTGTTTTGTTTTATATAGGCAAACTTACCAGTATTTTTCATGGTTTTGTCCTCTCCTTTTGCCCTACCTAAAGTCAAATAAATTATCCTCTAATTTAACTTCCCACCAGCAGTGTGAATGTGCCTGTTTGGCCTAGGAAGGCATCAGGAAGTACCAGATTAGCACTTTTATAGTATTAATAACATCTTCTTATTTTTATTCTATTGATCATGTGGATATTACACAATGAACGTGAAATCACATTTGAGCCAGAATGAAGATGACCTTTGATGTCATCATGCCAGGACATCTCCCAACCAAGTGTCCTTGGGGAGAAAATTCCTGCTTACCCAGAACAAGGTGATAGAAATAAGTTTTATTGTCTGCGTGTCTGATAAGGTGGGTCTCACCTGCTCAGAAGTCTGGAGACTTGTGAGTCTCCTGTTCCTCCCAGGGGAGGAGGTGGCCCATCCGGGTGGGCTCCTGGCCTCATGCCAACGCTGTGGTGCCCAGCAGGGGGCTGTCTCAACGTACCTGAGATGGGGCCAATTTATACCCAAAAATTTAGCAAGGGATTCGGGTCTCCAGAAGTTAAAGCTTTATTAGGGGACAATAGCCAAAGCACTCATGACCCATTTCTTAGGAAGAGCCATTTGAAAATAAGAAAAGGAAACTAGAACTTAACAGTCTGACAGGATATCCTAGCTAACCACAAATTTACAGAATTATAGCTTAGCTACAGAGATCTCCTTTCGCAACTTTTTGCAAATCTCTCCAGTAAATGCTACCTTCTAGAGCTTGACTGCTCTCTGAAAAAAGTAATCAGAAACCATTACAAAGTGGATTTTTGCATCCAAGATGACTAAGCCCAGTGAGCAGGGATTTTCCCAGGATTGTTTCCCATGTTCTTAAACACACTAGAGATTTTTCTTTGCCAATCTGGCAGGTGAAAACAAATGTCATGGCATTGTGTTAATTTTCATTCCTTAGATTACTGGTGAGTTAAAAAAAAAAAAAGTATACATTTCTCAGCTGTTTGTGTTTCTCCTTTGGTGAATTACCTATTAAACACATTTTTCACCTTTTTCTGTTGGGGTGTTCATATTTTTCTTATTGACTGCGGAGCTCATTATACAGTAAAATATTAACACTGCATCATATATACTGCATATTTTCCCTCAGTTTGTCAGTTTCCTTTCAGCTTCTGCTCTGCAGAAGTTTCTAATGACTAAGAAGCTAAATCTATCAATCTTTAACTTTATAGTTTCTGTCTTTAGCGTCACGCTTCGGAAGTCCTTTCCTCACCACAATTATAAAAAAAAAAAATCCTCTCTTTTCTTCCAGTATTTTATGTTTTCATTTTTTACATTTAAATCTAATCCATCTGAAATTTATTTTGGTATATATGGTAGGAAAAGCTAATAATTTTTTTCCCCAAAATTGCTGGCTAGTTGTCCCAATGATATTTCTTGAATAATCCAGGAATGACAAATATGTGGCCTGAGTGTAGTCTTCTGTTCCTGGGCCCCTGGAAGACATTTCTAATCAAACACAGAACTCCTGGCTAAGCCTAGACTAGGCCTCACAGCCCTCCTAGAACTTCAGGCAGCCACCTCCTACTCCTACCTGTGACATTTGGTATCAAGATGAAACTCTATCATTCTCTAGACTAATCCTTCCTCTTCCCCATTGATGTGAGCGGCCTTTATTAGAAAATACATTCTTTTTTATTCTAGACTTTCCTTTCTGCCTTATCTATATGCCTGTCTTTTCCTGTGCCTTCTCCACCCTCTTTAGTTATTACTTCTATGCACTAAACGGTAATAACTGGTAGCACAAGGCTTACACCCTTTGCAACACATTCTTGAATATTTTCTCTCATTTAAACTTGTAAGTTTATTGAATCGAAGTACCTCCAAAATAAATTAATTAAAACTTAAAATTCATGTTAGATTTTCCAATCTAGATACATAGTATTTCTTTCCATTTTTAAAGACTCCTTTTATGTTTCTGAATAGTTTTATTCTAAGTCCTACACATTACTGATTAAGTTTATTCCTAGATATTTTATATTTGTGGTGAGACCTTTTTTCTAATACAATATCTAACTTCTTATTACCAGAATGAAAACTTCATGGGAGCAGAGACTACATATCTTTCATTCATAACTGTAGCGCTACAGCTTAAGAAACAGTGGCTCCACATTGTAGGCTCTATACGTTTCTAAGTAAGCGAACATAAAGCAATGCTATTGTCTTAGTGTGTCATTAATTTGTAACAGGAACTTTGCTGAATTATTGGTTAGCTTTGTTTTCCAAGTGATTCTCTGGAATTTTCCACATTTGCAAATATTGATAATTGTTTTCTTTCCAACCTGTATTGTTCTTATTGACTTTTCTTCTAAGACTTATTGAACTGAATAGATCTTTCTATTCAGGTTTCTATTGTTCTTTCAGAACAATCCTAAATAATAGTGATGGCAGTGGGCACCTTTTTTGTGTTCCTAACTTTTATGGTAATACTTCTAGTATTTCACTGTTAAGTATGATTACTAGAGTAAAAGCAAATTTGATGGAAAGAATATAATGAGTCCCATTCTGGACGTGTTCAGAGGTGTATTAGTGTGGAGATGTCCAGTAGACAGCTGGACATATAAGAAATCTGGGGGCTTCCCTGGTGGCGCAGTGGTTGAGAGTCCTCCTGCCAATGCAGGGGACGCGGGTTCGTGCCCCGGTCCGGGAAGATCCCACATGCCGCGGAGCGGCTGGGCCCGTGAGCCACGGCTGCTGAGCCTGCGCATCCGGAGCCTGTGCTCCGCAACTAGAGAGGCCACAACAGTGAGAGGCCTGCGCACCGCAAAAGTAAAAAAAAAAACAAACAAAAGAAATCTGGGCTAGGGACTTCCCTAGTGGTGCAGTGGTTAAGAATCTGTCTGCCAATGCAGGGGACACAGGTTCGGTCCCTGATCTGGGAATATCCCACATGCTGCGGAGCAGCTAAGCCCGTGTGCCACAACTACTGAAGCCCACATGCCTTACAGCCCGCACACCACAACTACTGAGCCCACGTGCCACAACTATGGAAGTCTGCACATTCTAGGGCCCATGCTCTGCAACGAGAGAAGCCACCGCAACTAGAAGCCCACGTACCACAACGAAGAGTAGCCCCAGCTCACCGCAACTAGAGAAAGCCCGCATGTAGCAACAAAGATCCAACGCAGCCAAAAAAAATTAAAAATTAAAAAAAAAAAAAAAGAAATCTGGGTTAGAGGGACTTCCCTGGCCATCCAGTGGTTAAGACTCTGCCCTTCCAATGCAGGGGGCACGGGTTCGATCCCTGGTCAGGGAACTAAGATCCCACATGCTGTGCGGCACGGCCAAAAAAATAAATAAAGAGGTTTTTTTTTTTTTAAAAAAAAGAAAGAAATCTGGGCTAGAGACAAAGATTTGGAAGTTAACATCATATAGGTAGGAGCTGAAGCCTTGGGATAGATAAAGTCACATAGAGAGAAGGTCAAGGATAGAACTGGGGAACACCAATCTCAAGGCTGGGTAGAGGAACAGGAAACCATCAAAGAGATGAGAGGAAATCAGTAAAGGAGTCACAGGAGACCAAAAATGAATTTCAAGGGAGAGGAGGTGATCAACACAGCCAAAGAGTGAGAAGGGGAAGATGGAAAATAGCCCAAGGATTTAGTGTCTAGGAGGTCACCTGTGACCTTAGCGAGTGTCAACATTGTGATGGAGCTGAGCTCACCTGTGGGGGGTTGGGGAGAAGTGAGAAAGTGCAGACCACCATGAGGAAGAGGACTCCTTCAAGAAGCTTAGCGAGGAAGAGGAACAAAGAGATAGAGTACTAAATTGAAAGAGAGACAGAATTGAGGAAGGGATTCCAATTTTTCAGGTGGTAGTGACACGAGGATGTTTATAAGCTGAAAATGAAAAGACAGTGAAGCAGACTAAAAGTCTGAGAAAGAGACAGAGGAAAAATAAAGGTGAGCAAAACACAGAGGGTGTGGAAGGGATGGACTCCCGTGGTGGGGACCCTGTTAGCCTCGGTCTCTGCGTTCTCTGAAGTGGGAAGGACATAAGATGGGTGAGGACTGGTGCCTCCCGAGAAAGTAACTTCCCACCTCTGTCCTTTCCCACCTAGACTGGCAGAGGAAGGAGAATGGGAGTCCAGAGGGCAGTGGAGGTGTGGAATCATAGCCTGGGCCTGCTGACTAGGGAGGCCTGAGGGGCTGCTGGGCAGAACTTAGGGTTCCAGCTCAAACTGGAAATCATAAACCCACCTGGTCACAGAGTAAAAGCTTCAAGAAATTCCAGTTTAATTGGTCTGGTTTTGGGCCTGGGCATCGGAATTTAAAAAGCTGCCCCGGTTAAACAACAAGGTCCTACTGTACAGCACAGGGAGCTATATTCAATATCCTGAGATAAACCATAATGGAAAACAATATAAAAAAGAAAGTATAGAGACTTCCCTGGTGGCGCAGTGGTTAAGAATCTGCCTGCCAATTCAGGGGACATGGGTTCGATCCCTGGCCCGGAAAGATCCCACATGCCACGGGACAACTAAGCCCGTGCACCACAGCTACTAAGCCTGTGCTCTAGAGCCCATGAACCACAAATACTGAGCCCATGTGCCACAACTACTGAGCCTGTGCTCTAGAGCCCGCAAGCCACAACTACTGAGCCCGAGCACCACAACTACTGAAACCTGCGTGCCTACAGCCCGTGCTCTGCAACGAGAGAAGCCACCGCAATGAGAAGCCTGCACACCACAGCAAAGAGTAGCCCCCACTTGCTGCAACTAGAGAAAGCCCGTGTGCAGCAATGAAGACCCAATGCAGCCAAAAAATAAATTAAAAAAAATTTTTTAATTATATATATATAATTGAGTCACTTTGCCGAACAGCAGAAATTAGCACATTGTAAATCAACTATACTTCAATAGAATAAAAATTAAAAATTTATAAATAAAAGAAAAATAATAACTTAAAAATAAAAAGCTGCTCCAGTGATTTTAACATGCAACCATGGTTGAGAAATGCTGGGGTCAAAAAGTACATTTGTGGGAATTCCCTGTCAGTCCAGTGGTTAGGAGTCTGCATTTCCATTGCAGGGGGCAAGGGTTCAATACCTAGTCTGGGAACTAAGATCCTGCAAGCCACGCGGCATGGCAAAAAAACCCAAAAATGTACCTTTGTGCATATAGAGACTCCAAGCCTAGCGGGGAGGACAAGGAGAGGCTCAGTTACCCTGGCTGGCTGAAGCCTCAATGTCCTGTGGGGCTGCGGGCATCCCCCCAGTCACAAGAGGACAGATTCCTGACTTGTTCTGCCCTTTGGTCAGGATCTGAATTCCTCTCCAACCCCTTGCCTGAAGTTAAACCACAGAAAGTTTCCCTGACAGAGAGACCCAAGGAGCCCTGGAATGGCAGTGGAGGGCCAGGTTGAGGAATATGACGGTAATTATGGCAAACAATACGCTTTCCCACTTAAGAACCAAGCCCTCGGCCAGGCTCACCGCTAGTGTGTGTGCCTGTATGTGTGTGTGTGTTTCAGGCGTCCTATTCAACTGAAATACAAAAGCGGCTCTGAGACTGGAGGGGAGGTTGAACAAGTGACCAGGATGAGTCATGCTGCTTGGCTGCAAAGACCAGGAGGCTGCCACTCCCAGTGGGGTGGGGCCTGGGTGGGAAGAGCAGCAGGTACAGCAGTTCCTGTGAACTTTCCACCCTGCCCCTGGGCAGGCTGCCTTTTGGGTCAAGCAAATATTTTTGTAAAAATTAAGACAGAAAATGTAACTTTCTGCTTATGGCCACAAATTTCTGGTGCAAGCAGACAAGCTGAAGCAAGGATGAGGCCAGTGGATCTTGCAAAGCCCTGGGATGTTCGCACAAGGGTCGGGTTTACAATATTAGGCCGAAAACTGTGACCTTTTCAAAACAGGCTCAGGTTGGCACAAGAGAAGGGCTGCAGGGCATGGATGCCCCTGTGAGGAGGGGTCAGGAGGTAGAAATGGCCCAGAGGAGTCCTTTTTTTAAAAAAAATAAATTTGTTTATTTATTTATTTTTGGCTGCGTTGGGTCTTCATTGCTGTGCGCGGGCTTTCTCTAGTTGCAGCGAGCAGAGGCTACTCTTCATTGCCGTGCGCAGGCTTCTCATTGCAGTGGCTTCTCTTGTTGCGGAGCACGGGCTCGAGGTGCGCAGGCTTCAGTAGTTGTGGCACGTGGGCTCAGTAGCTATGGCTCATGGGCTCTAGAGCTCAGGCTAAGTAGTTGTGGCGCACGGGCTTAGATGCTCCGCGGCATGTGGGATCTTCCCAGTCCATGGATCAAACCCGTGTCCCCTGCATTGACAGGCGGATTCTTAACCACTGCGCCACCAGGGAAGTCCCTAGAGGAGCACATTTAATGGACATTTTCAATGTGCAGGTTTTGGGACATGAAGGAAACTGCTCAACACAGAGCCCCTTGCCACGTGTGGCTGTTGAGCACGTGAAATGTGACTGGTCTGAATTAGATGTAAAAAGCACAGCAGATTTCAAAGATATAATACAGGGGGAGAAAAAAGTGTAAAATAGCTCATTAATAACTTATTGATACTTTTTTTTATACTGACTACACATTGAAATTATAATACTTGAACGTATGAAGTAACCTCTTTTATTAAAATTAATTTCATCTGTTTCATTTTACTTTTTAAATTGCTGCTATTAGAAAAGTTGAAATCACATCTGTGGCTTCCATGATATTTCTGTTGGACAGTGTTGCCATATGCCCTTCACCCAGTGAACTTTTATTGGACACCCACTTTGCCCAAGGAAGCCATATAATATTAATAATGGCTCCAGTTTTTATCAGGCTGACTACTTGCCAGGCACTTTGCACTGATTTAGTAACTTGCCCTAGTTAAGAAAGTACACTGGCTTCCCAAATCCCCATTATTAACCAATTGGCCAAACTGCCTTCCTGGTGGCAAAGACCTTGGGGTATAGTTGGGGTGCATCACAGATGCCTGCCCCAACATAATAGAAGGGCTGTGTGAAGCCGAGAACACCCAAGTTAAAAACCAACCCTCAGGAGCACATACACTTTAAATGTTTTTTTAACATGATTGAAACACACAGCCATCTATCTGCATTCTCTTTCCCAATTTTTTTTACAAAGATTGCCAAACTTTTTTGACATGCTGGTCAGTTTCTCTGAGGTTCAGGATGTGACCTGGGGAGAGACCAGTGGTTCTCCACCTCGGCTACCCAGTGTAATCAGCTGGGGAGCTTGGGGAAATGCTGATGTCTGGGCCCCATCCTTAGAGATTCTGATGTAATTAGTCTGGTTTGGGGCCTGGGTTTGGGGATTTTTAAACCAGGGAGGGGGTGGTTCTAATGTGCAGTCATGGATGAGAATCATTGGAGTAAAAAGTTAACTGGTCCATATGGAGATTGGATCCCCCAACCCCAGACTCCCTCATTTGCTCTCTTCTGATTCATTCTGCCCACCTGACCAGCTGAAGGTGTGCTCATGTCCCGAACTCATTACGAGGGACTGCTGGGGTGAACAGAGCTCAGTACAAGGAAGAGGACAAGATCATAGAGCTTCTTAAAGGCTGAGAATATTTTATTTTGTTTTATTTTTTATTATTATTATTTTTTTGCGGTAGGCCTCTCACTGTTGTGGCCTCTCCCATTGTGGAGCACAGGCTCCGGACGCGCAGGCTCAGCGGCCATGGCTCACGAGCCCAGACGCTCCGTGGCATGTGGGATCTTCCCGGACCGGGACACGAACCTGCATCCCCTGCGTCGGCAGGCGGACTCTAAACCACTGCGCCACCAGGGAAGCCCTGAGATTTAACTTTTGAAAAAGAAATTTTCTTCTGCATCCTATCTTGTTTATCCCCACCCTCCCCACTCCCACCCTCCTCATGTAAATCAGCCTGGGGAATCAGATCTTGGAGAAACTTTGATCTCTTTATCTGAAGGCACAAAGATAGCATTGCAAAGCCTGATGCTGGTGTGGAGGTGGCATGGTTCTGAATGTTTCACATTCTTCTAGCAAGTTTCACTGCTACTGTATTCTCAGAGAAGGGACCTTCCTGCTTGAGCAAGGCCCTGGGGAAACTGGTGATGGAATGTACGGAAGAACAAGGACAGGGTAGGAGGGAGTCTTCTTTGAAAGGAAACATCAGCGAGTTCTGATATGCAAAGATTTGAAAAATCCTTTACATCAGTCACTCAGAAAGAACCTGGGACTGGGCTATGGACTTGGCTCTCTCACTGTATCATTAAAAAAAGACATTTCAAGTTTCCAAGCTACTAACTGCAACAGGCCTCTCACTGAGCCCCTGAGTCCCTCCAGCCCACCATCTGTCTGCACGGCTGCCAGTGCTTGCTCTGAAATGCACATCTGACCATGTTCCTCCCTAGTTTAGGATCAGTCTCCAGCTCGACTCCTACCCTGCGGCCTCCATGACCAGTAGGAAAAAAAAATCTAAACTCTTCTCTATGTCCTTTGAAGCCCTTCAAAATCTGGTCCCAGGATGCATTTTTTATCTCATCTGCAGATCTGCGCCCTTTCTCCTGCTCTCCAGACCACTGAACCTGTTGCCCTACCATCCTGTGTGTCATATCCGCCCCTCTACAGCCATGAGCTCCACCAGGAAGGGCAGTGGCTGGGCCCCTCTGGCCATGTCCATCCTCCAGCACCCATCCCAGTTCCTGGGACACGGGCTCAGTTAAGGTTTGATGCCTGAATGACCAACTAAATGAGCAACCATGTAAATTAAGGCCCTTGTACTGGACCATTCCTAAATTCTCTTCTGGCACTAGCTTCTGAGAACTGTTGCTCAGGGCCGAGCTCAATAACGGTCACTGCAGTTTCCAATCCAGAAAAATAGAGACAAGTGGTCTGACAAAGGGTTTAAAAGTTTTTGTTTATTTTTAGTAAATCATAAAATTTTTTAGTAAGTCCTATGGTTGCATAACAACGTGAAAGTACTTAATGCCACTGAACTAACGGTACACTTAAAAATGGTTAAGACAGTAAACTTTATGTTATGCGTTTTTCACCACCACTTTTAAAAAGGACCTCTCTGAATGTTCAGTTTCTACCACAATGCCCCTAGCCCTTCTGTCTAGTGAGATTTCAAGGTGATCAAACAAAAACCCCTTTGAGTAGGAAAGGTATTAAAACCTTTATTCTTAAAGAAAATGGAGAAAGAGAGGATTCCTGGTTTAATAAAATGTTCAAATACAGTGATACTCAAAGTACCCTAATATCTCACATTTCCAGAAGCTTCAAATAAGCAAAAATAGCCTCTGAGTGACCACAGTAAATGTCACTAGACTAATTAAAGAACCGATTTTATGAGGTAGGTGATCATCTCCACTTCACGATCAAGGAAATTGGGGCTTAGAAAGGGTAACTTGCCTACATTTATACAGCTGGCCAGTTAAAGAACCAAGATTCAAGACTACTCTGGATGTGGAAAGATTTTAAAAAGAAGAAAACCCCAAGTTCATGCTCTTTCTACTTCACCATGCCTCTACTTCTTGGATGCTATAATATTTATAATGCTTTTCTTGTTTCGCTTGGTTTGGTTTTTGTTTTGTTTTGTGTCGTGTTTATTGAGATATAGTTGATTTACAATATTATATTAGTTTCACGTGTACAAAATAGTGATTCAAAATGTTTACAGATTATATTCCATTTAAACTTATCATAAGGACTTCCCTGGTGGCTCAGTGGTTAAGAATCCACCTGCCAATTCATGGGACATGGGTTCGATCCCTGGTCCGGGAAGAAGAGAAGCCACGGAAATGAGAAGACCGCGCACCGCAACAAAGAGCAGCCCCCGTTCGCGGTAACTAGAGAAAGCCCGCGCACAGCAACGAAGACCCAACGCAGCCAAAAATAAAATAAATAAATAAAGTTAGTATAAAATGTTGGCTACATTCCCTGTACAATATATCCTTGTAGCTTATTTATTTTATACATAGTAGTTTGTGTGGTTTTTATTTTTGTTTTTGTTTTGAGTCCTCCCAAAATAACTTTAACTACCTGCTCTAAATGGGACTTTATTGGAAGGAGACTGTGGGCTCAGAGAACTGAAGGAACAGTTAGCAAACGGGGCCAGACTGGCAGGAACTGGGCAGCTGGGGGACCTTCTCTCTAGAATGTGGCAGTTCATGTGACACACACCTGAGCTTGCCGGGCTCAGAGACTCTCTGTTCAGGTTTCAAATTCCCAGGAGGGAGAATCGGTTTGCCTGCCTGGGTTAGGTGTCTACAGCCCTATTAATCAGCTCTGCCCAGGGAAGTGGAGGACTGGACACCAGTCTTGGCCACTGGTGCTCATCCTGGGTGTTGGCTCTTCTCAGAGAACGGGGGAGTTCCTGTGGGCCAGGCAGACCCCAAGGTGTGTCTTCAGAAGGAAATTTCCTGGGGGAGGTAAGAAGGCAACAGGAGTACCCTGGCACCCCGAGAGGCCCCTGTGGAAATGCTCTGAGCTATAAATTTAGCCTAAGCTTTGCATATCATTCCATTCACAGTTTCATCGCTATCCGGAGTTACAAACTTTGGCAGCATATCTGCAATCTTGACCTCAGCGGATTTAAAGTGTTAAAATTCATCTTACCTGTGCCAAGGTGGCTGCTCTGGAGCTTGCCTTCCAAAGTAACTGTAGGGGGTTTAGTGGGTCAGAGAGCTGTTCAGGGCAGGAAGAAATGAAGGCCTACAATCCAGAAAGCTCAGAGCTGCCTGGGTGGCAGGCTGTGCTCACTCTCCAGGAACCCCCGAGGGCTCTCTAAAAAAGACAATTAATATGTATGTCATGCTTTTGACTCCAGTTAACTGTGTGTTTGGGCTCATTGCATAGAAACCTGCCCCACACAGACAGTCTCATCAAGCAATAACCAAGCCTGGCCTAAATTCTAAAACTCATTTAAGGCTATTAAAACCATTAGCTCTAACTCAAGTTCAGCTTATAGGCACAAACCAGTAACCACATTAAATGGCCAGTAGTTCAGCCAGCCTTTCAAAGTCAGGAAGGCCTGTATGTGAATACACAGCAGCGGCAGCTACCATTGCACAGCACCTCACTGCTAGTTTAATTTCATGTCTCTACAATCCTGAGAAAGCCATTATTACAACAATTTATGGATGAGAAAAATGAGGAGGCACAGAGGAGTTTTGACTTGGCCCTAGAACAGCATATTGGGGAACCCCAGATAGACTGAGCACTTGAATTCAGGTCTTCTAACACCAGAGTATGTTACCTAATGATTCTTCACCTTTACACAGAGGGACTGGCTTCTCCATGCCAGTGTACCTTTAAAGAATGCATCGGATTAGTTTCTCTGCCCAAGAAAATAGTGTCACCCTTTTCTTGGGCTCTAATTGCAAGAACAGCTGAGCTGGAGCAGATCCTTTTGACCATTTGTTGCCAAATCCCGGATTACACTGTAGACAAGAGGAGTTTTCTAGGACTAAAGTGAATATAGTTAGGGTGAGGATTTCAGGACCATGGAACTAGGAAGAACTTTATTCTAAACCTCAGGATTGAAATCCAAAACCAGTTTTTGCTTTTGCCTGTTAGATGTCAATCAAAGCTTAGTTCAGCTTCAGTGCTTAAACACAAGGTCTTCAGTGTTCTCTATGGATTGATGATTGTCTGGCCTCTCCATCACCCCTGGGTGTGGGAGATGAGTGAAAGTGGCATGGAAGTCGGTAAGATTTGGGGAGAGTGAAAATCAGCCTCTTCATGGTTCTGATCTGTGTTTCGCAAACTCTAGGTCAGGCTCCACTGATGGGTTAAGTCAATTTACTGAGTCAAGACTGACACCTTTTTTAAATGAAATAGAATAGAATTAGTCAAACAGGAAATAGACTATATCACATGTAGTCAGGGTAAGTAATGTTTCATGAAACATTTTAAAATATATACTTTTTTTAAAAACCAATTTTTAAAAAAATTAATTAATTTTTTTTTTTTGGCTGTGGCTTGCGGCTTGTGGGATCTTAGTTCCCCGACCAGGGATCCAACCTGGGCCCCGGCAGTGAAAGCACCAAGTCCTAACCACTGGACTGTCAGGGAATTCACTAAAATAATTTTTTAAAATAAATATTTTTGTGGGTAGTGGCTTGCAATGTAAAATTTATTTTTTACGAGTCACGGTTAAAAAAAAAAGTTTGAAAGCCACTGGCTAGGCGGACTGAGCTGGAATGCCTAGGTTTATAATCCTCTCCACTTAATACTAGGTCTCAGCTGTCAGGGAATATCATGGGGGCTATTTAAAACCTGCCACCTAGAAGCATGAAACCAAAACCAAAAGCTGCAAAGAAAAGATTTAGAAACTTGGTTTTGAAAATATTTCTAAATTTTCTACATTAAAAGGTGTAAAACAGAATTGAAAGGTAAAAAACAAACTGAAAAAAAAATACTTGCACACAAATTTCAGAGTAAATGTTCTTAATATAAAAATGACTATACTAACACAACATTGCAAATCAACTATACTTCAATAAAATAAATGTTTAAAAATGATTATAAATCAAAAAAAAGTCTAAATACCCAATAGACGGAAAAAGGGCAGAGGCAAATCATTTAAAAAAGGGAAATAAATGAAAATATGTACAACTTCACCAATAATGTTAATTAAAACAAAATATCATTTTTTCACCTCCCAGTGTTTTTTAAATAGCCAGTTTTGTCAAAGATGTAAGAATATAAAAGGCATCACATACAGCTGGTGGGACTATAATTAGATAAACTGGAGGAAAAATTGGCAATCCACACCAGAAGCCTTCAAAATCGTGTACCCTTTGACTCAATAATTCCTCTTCAAATAATTTATCTCAAGGAAACAATCATGGGTGTGTTCAAGGTTACCGACAATAGTAAAAACTGGGAAAACACCCTAACTATCCAATAATAGGAATGTTATGATCTCCCTTGTGTAAAAATTGAATAAATAAATAAATAAATACACACATAGCAGAGACTTCTAGCTAAGCCCAGCCTGGGCTTAGAGTTTGGGCCATTTGTGGGGCTGGAAGGCTGGTAACTCCTCTGGGAGTTCATTTTCCTGAGTTGACAGGTGAAGGCAGGAGGAAGGAGGAGTTTGGGGAACACAGGATTGGGGGCCAGGAAAGGCAGACAATGGGACTGTTGAATATCAATGGAAAGAGAGATTTGAGACAGAAGCAGAAAAGCTGTTTTCATGAGGGACTTTGTGAGACTTTAAACTGTTGCCTGGGATGAACGAAAAAGATATCATAGGTGTGGTAGTGAAAACGCTTCTGGAAAAAAGTAAAGCAGATAAGAGAGTATAGGGAGTATGGGCGATGCGGGACTTTGCAGGTTTATTTAGGGTGGTCAGGGAAGACCCCTCTAATGGATTGACATTTGTCAGAGACCTGAAGGAAAGGTGAGAACTACCAAAGGAGTCTAGGCAGAGGGAACAGCAAGTGCAAAGTCCCTGAGGCAGCAACACACTTGCTGTGTTTGAGGACCAGCAAAGAGGCAGTATGGCTGGAGTGCAGTGATCCAAGGGGAGAGTGAGAGAGTAGGACATTGTAGCTATTCTAAGGATTTGACTTTTACTCTGAGTGAGTTGGGGAGCTACGGTGGGATTTTGGGTAGAGAAGGGTCATGACCTGACTTACGCTTTTAAAGGATCGCTCTAGAGAATGCAATGCAGATAATAGACTTAGGGGTCAGGTGTGAGGGCTAAAGATAGAAGTTGAAAACTAGTTAGGAGGCTACAGCAATAACCCAGGCAGAAGGCAGTGGCTTGGACCAGGGTGATGGCAGAGGAGGTGGTAAGAAGTATTCATATCCCAGATATATTTTGAAGGTAGACTGGCAGGATTTGCTAATGGATGGGGTGAGACATGTGGGCTTATGTGTGTCTGTGTGTGCGTGTGTGTGTCTACATTGGGACCCCCCCCTCATCTCAAGTGAATCAGATCGTCTGCATACAGATAGTTCATGATATTTCTTGAAAGTTCCCCAGGAGATTCTAACCAGGGTTGAAAACCACTGCTCTAAGTTGGTATAGGTAATAGGAGACTTTTGTTCTTTTTTGATCTTTATTTTCTACAATAAAAGTTGTAATAAGGGGGTAAGATATTTTAAACAAAACATCTCTCTTCCCCCACTCTGGGATATAAAATGTGGGTAAAATAACAACCATAGGGCTTTATTTTAATGATATCTCCATTTGCCAAATTCCTACCACCCTTCCACGACCAACATAAATGCTACCTCTTCTCTGGAGTCCCTTGAGCTTCCCCAATCCCCTGTGACGGCTAATTTTTGCCCATTCCTGTGGCCCGTGGCCCTTCCTCTTGGAGCTTAGTTCACTAGTGTTTGTGCAGGGAGTCTGCGTTTTGGCTAGAGGGAGTGGTCTTGTAAACCCAGTCTGGAAGCTGTGAAAGCAGGCCCTGAGGGGTTCTATTTGTCTGGAGGTCACAATCCAACTGGAAGAAGTGGTGGAGAGATGACCTGGAATATCAGCAGGGGGACACAGGCAGGCTGAAGGCCGGCCCTGGATCTGGGACGGGCTGTGGCCTCCCCTGGGGCACTTGGCTCCAGGTTCATCTGTCCTGAATCCCTAACTCTGGGGAGGCAGGGAGTGAGCTATTTGTGTAAGACTCTGGCCCTGGAATGTATCCCAAGTTCTCCGGCACCAGGCGCCCAATTTGGAGGCCTAGTAAAAAGCTAAGAAAAGAGGTAGGGAAAGCCTCTTACCCTCTTACACCTCTTCTCCACATGCACTATTTAGTATCCTGCTTTTTAAACTTTCATGTCAAATTATGACTAGTTTCCCATGTCATTAAACATTCTTCAGAAATATAATTTTGATGACTGCATATTATTCCCACTACCTAACCATCCTTTAGTCATTCCCCCCATTGTTTAAAATTTAGATTATTCTGGGAGGGGGGGAAATAAAAAATAAATGAAAAAGAAAGAAATAAAAAGAAATAAAATTTAGATTATTTCTAGCTTTTACTACAATATTTAATACCATATATTTGATCTAAAAGGAAGCATTAGAATGCCATCCCCAAATTTTGAGACTGCAACCAAGAGCAGACTGCAACCAAGCTCTTTCATTTTCCAAAGATTTCCCCACTTTTTTTTTTCTGCTTTAGAAAGGCAATCACTCTTGCCAGCATCTGAGTAATATTATCTTTACTATTATTATTTAGATCTGTATATAGCTTTACGGTTCACAAAGCACTTTTTCACACGTCATCTAATCGACGCACCAACACTATGAAACAGGTTGTTATTCCCACTTTACGTTTGGAGAAATTGACGCTCAGAAACGCTATGTGACCTGTTGAAGATAACAATTATTGAGTGTCAGAGCTGAGACTTGGGTCCAGGTCTTGGGACTCCTAAAACCATATCCTCTACGATATACAAAGTATTATGCTGGGGGTCATGGGGGAGAGGTAGACAGCAGTAGAAGAAGGACAGGTATGGCAAAACTGTACAAAGCAGAGTGGTCAGTGCCATTGATGAGATACAGATAAAGTGCTACCAACTGCGGCCTTGCAAGGACAAAGCGGTTCCTCTCACTGGGGGACATTGTAGAGGCTTTTAGAGAAAAACGACTAAAAGTCAGGTCTTCAAGGATGATTAGGATCTGGATATTTAGAATAAGAAGGGGGCTTTCTAGGGGCACAGTGAGAGGGAAAGGAAAGTGTGGCTGATTGGGGAAAGGACCAGCACAGGGAATGGAAGATGGGGTGGGGATGGAGGAATGGAATGGTAATTGTAGCCTCACAGAGGCTAGAGCCAGAAAGGCCTTGGAGCTCATCTGGTGAGCAAATCAGAGATGGGGAGGAATTTGCTGAAGGCAGTAACAGGCAAGGAAAGGGCAGGGTCTCGCTTCTACCCTGGTCTCTGGTCACCCAGGCCAGTGCTCCTTCCATGCAAGAGACGTTTATCAATCTCCAGAAACTAAGGGGTCATTTCCATGGCATAGTCTTTGCGATGGATCAACGGCCCGCAGCAGGATGAGGGAACACAGCACCAGAGCTCGGGAGGAGACGGCCAGGAGGCTACTGCAGTGGCCTGGCAGGGTGACAGATGAGGCCCGAAGAAGGAGGAGTTAGAGGAACAAAGAGGAGGGATCAGAGAAATAAATATTGCAAAGGTCACGCTGCCAGGACCCAGCACCTAATCTGATAAGGGAGGCAATTCAGAGCAAGGGACTAGACCTGAGTTTCCAGCCCCTCAGAGAAGGAAGCTTCGGTGGTGTGAGGAGACCAGAAGCGGAGAGGGGGTGAGAAGTCAGGTGAGAAGCCAGAGAGAACAGGTAGACTGCCAAGAAATCCTGCAGCATTGTCGAGCAGTCTGCGCCTCCGGCTACTGTTTGTGAAAGATAGATATGTTGCTATAATTCTTCTGGAAAAATACGCGAGGAAGTGGTATCACTCGGGGCCTTGGGAGAAAAATGGGTGGTTAACAGACAGGGGTCTGTTGTCTGTCCCTTTTAGATTATACCGTTGGACAATGAGCCATGGGCATGTAATATCTAACAGCAAAATAAATTAGAAAAAGGTTTTCAAGTTGTGTAGAAAATGGAAGGAAAGAAGTAGGACGATAACACAAAGGAGTAACAGCTTCTTTTTTCCGAAGGAAAGGGAGACTTGAGCACCTTTGGAAGATCAACTTTGGAAAAAGAAAATGGAAAGGGGGAGGGGGAGGGGGAGGGGGAGGTGAACAAGGGCCCGGGAGTGGAGTGGGGGGAGAGAGCTCCGAGGCCCAGGAGGAAGTCAGTCTTGCCAGGGAGGAGAAAAGACCTTCAGGAGGAGCAGGGTGGAAGGGAGGGAAATGGAAGGAACGTTGCCGGCGGATTCCATCTCAGAAAGCAGGCGTGATGAGGTGACACTGACACCCGGCGGGCCGGCAAAACGTTCATGGGCCTGGGGAGAACGACCTCTCAGACCTCACTGGTGAAAACGGGAATTGCTCCGGCTCTGGGGGCTGGATATTCAAGACAGCACCGTTTATGGTGGTAAAACACAGGAAACAAAGGGAAGAGAACAACAGAATTACTAAGCAAACCGAGGTGCTTTCATACCGTGGATTAATATTCAGCCATTATTAGAGTGAATCCCAACTGGGATTTGGGGTTTCCATGAGGTACTAGAAAAGCAAGACGCAGAGTAGTGTAGATTATATGAAGCCATTTTGGAAAACAAAAGGAAGTGTGTGTGTGTGTGTGTGTGTGTGTGTGTGCGCGCGCGCGTGCGTGTGTCTGATTTTACGTGGTCATGGGGAAAAATCACGTAAGTATATAGGTTAAAATTGGGATAGTGGAAGATGAGGAAGGGAGAGGGGGAAAATCCTTCCAACTTACACAGTAAAAGAAGCAAGTGCAACACAAAAGCAGAAACTACCGAGGACCCGAGATCGGCGATAAAGACCCTGAGGCCAAGGGTCGGGGCGCAGTCAGAGGAGCACCAGAGCAGTGGAAGCGCCCGGCAGCGTCGTTTCCAATTCGTGGCCGGCTGTGCCGGCTTCTTCCCTGCTCTTTGTTAAGGAGGACGTGAAGAGGGGAGGGCGTGCCGCGCCGCCAGCGCCCGGGGAAGGGCAGGGGAGGGTTCGCGGGCGGAGTCCAGGACCCTGCCGGGCCTCGCCCCGCTGTCCGTCGGCCGGGCCCTGTGCCCGGTTTAGCGTTTCCCCGCGGGCGGCGCTCCCCTGCCTGGGCCGCCCCGCGCCCCGCCGCCGCCGGGCAGCTGCCGCCTCCTGCTCAGACAAAGATGCCTGCGCCGGGCGCGGAGCCCCGGGGTCCCGCATGCACCCGCGCCGGCCCTCTGTCCCCCTCTTCCTGCCGCCGCCCGCCGCCCCGCTTCCCTCCGAGCGGCCCTTTGCTCCTCACCCCCTTTTTTAAAATCTCTCCCCCCACCTTTTTTTTTTTTTAATCTCTCCCTTCCGCCCCTCAGCTCCCGGTAACCTCTTATCTACTTTCTCCATCTCTACAAATTTGCCCGTTCTAGGTATCTCCTGTAAGGAATCGCACAATATTTCGCCTTTTGCGTCAGATTTATTTTGCTTAGCATAATGTTTTCAAGAGTCACTCATATTGTAACGTATATGAGGATTTCATTCCTTTTATTTTTTATTTTTTAAAATTTATTTATTTTTGGCTGTGTTGGGTCTTCGTTGCTGTGCCAGGGCTTTCTCTAGTTGCAGCGAGCAGGGACTACTCTTCCATATGGTGCGCGGGTTTTTCATTGCGGTGGCTTCTCTCGTGGAGCACGCACTCTAGGCGCACAGTCTTAAATAGTTACGGCGTGCAGGCTCAGTAGTCGTGGCACGCGGGCTTAGTTGCTCCGTGGCATGTGGGATCTTCCCGGACCAGGGCTCGAACCTGTATCCCCTGCATTGGCAGGCGGTCTTAACCACTGCGCCACCAGGGAAGCCCCTCATTCCTTTTATTTTTTATTTTATTTTATTTTTTGCAGTAGAATGTACAGGACCTGAAATTTACCATTTTAACCAAATTTAAGTGTACGGTTCAGTGACACTAAGTACATTCACATGGATGCGCAACCGTCGCCACTGTCCATCTCCAGTACTCTTCCATCATCCCAAACTGAAACTATGTACCCATTAAACAGTAAGTCCTCCAACCCCTGGCAACCACCATTCTAATTAGTCTCTGTGAATTTAGGGCATCCATCACCTTTGTGGGGTATCTGCAATTGCCCGTGTTCCCTCTTTGGGGGTTTGAGGGGGACAAAGCCATACACTGGAGAATATCCAGATGTGGATAACGAGGATGAAAAACCTGGTCATAGGAGAAAGCATATATAAGAAAGAGTAGAGGAAACTAAGAATATTCGAGAAAGTGAGGTCCTAGGATGATTTTAATTCATGTTTTAAAAATAAATAAATAAAAGGACGGCAGACATTAAAAAAACCCCTCAAAACCCTGGAGGTTTTACGTTAACAACAAATTTTTTAAAAGCCAACAACAGGCTCCCTTTCCTTCACCTGAGGACACAGCAAGAAGATGGTTCGCCATCTGCAAGCCAGGAAGAGGGTTTTCACTAGACAGTAAATCTGCTAGCACCTTGATCTTGGATTTCTCAGTCTCCAAAACTGAGAAATAAAAGTTTGTTGTTTACACCATCGGAAAAAAAAAAAAAAAAGCCAACAATGTGATGTGACTGGAAAAGACTCAAGGGACCACAAAGACTCTTCACCCAAGTGAAGGATGGCAGTGGAGAAAATGGTTAGAATTGTCCTGTCAATAAAAATATAAAGTGATTCATATTTAAAATTTTCTAAAAATAAAAAAAAAGAGGAAAACAATAAAATAAAATAGGGAATTCCCTGGAAGTCCAGTGGTTAGGACTCTGTGCTATCGCTGCCGAGGGCACGGGTTCGATCCCTGGTCAGGGAACTAAGATCCTGCAAGCCATGTGGCGTGGCCAAAAAAAATAAATATAAAATAAAATAAAATTTTCTAGTAGCCACATCAAAAAAAATTTTTAAGCAGTAAAACATTTTACTTAGCCCAATGTATTAAAAATTATTTCAGCATATAATCGATTTAAAAATTAATCATGAGATCTCTCCCATTCTTTCATACTTGAGCTTCAAAATTAGGCTGGCCACATTTCAAGTGCTCAGTGGCCACATATGGCTACTGTACTGGACAGTGCACGACTGGAACCTGGGATGGGTGTCAGACAGATATCAAGACCCATATTCCATCCCTTACTAAGGCTGTGTAATCACAAATTACTTGTTTTCTCTTAGCTGTTTCTTCATCTATAAAATGGAACTAATTATGAGGATTAATGGCACATGAAGCACTTAGTATGTGCTCAGTAAATTTTGATTATTATTAGTGGGAAATTAGGTGATTATTAATTTGAATTAATGAGATTTTGGTATTACTGTTAGTGTGACCTCATTCATTGCCATCAGATGCTGTGCTTTGGAGACAGTCCAGAGGGACAAAGTTAAAAGAAATGGACAAACTGGGAAAACTTATTTGCAACATATATGATAAGCAATATGTTATTTTCGATATGTAGGAAGTGCTTGCAAATAAAATGAGGAATATGACCGGGGAATTCAAAAAAAGGACACAGGGCTTCCCTGGTGGCACAGTGGTTGAGAGTCCGTCTGCCGATGCAGGGGACACGGGTTCGTGCCCCGGTCCGGGAAGATCCCACATGCCGCAGAGCAGCTGGGCCCGTGAGCCATGGCCGCTGAGCTTGCGCGTCCGGAGCCTGTGCTCCGCAGCGGGAGAGGCCCCAACAGTGAGAGGCCCGTGTACCGCAAAAAAAACAAAACACACACACACACAAAAACAAAAAAGGACACAAACATCTGAAGTTTTTTTGTTTTTGTTTTTTAAAGGAAGACACATTTGAAGTTAAGTTCAACTATCCTAGGGACTGGATGAAAATGAACACATAATATCATTGTTCAGTAACAAATTGGCAACAACCAGAATTTGGTGGCACCTAATATTGAAGACGGTGTGAGGAGATCAACTCTCTATTCAAATCAAGATTTTCTGAAGTTTCCATCCTCAGATCTGATCCTAGACTGCCAGGGTAAACAAGCTGAGTTCTGGCTTCAAGGGGGCGCTAGCCAGACACCCTTTTCTACCCACCTTTTCCCTCTTCCAGGTGAAACTGAACAGCCACAAACACAAGCAAGCTTGATTTATGTTTCTTTATCACATGTGCAGTCACTTCATATTTGCTTTGCTAATAGTCCTTTACCACTGTTGTTGACATTTCACGTGGCTTGAAATAGCCCCAACATTATTCCAAATTTGGGCAGGGCTAACTGACATTCTTACTTAAGCCACAAAACCCCCAGAATATTCTTAGGCTTCGGCTAACTCCTTCAGGAATGCTTTATCTGCCAGCAGGTTCAGCTACATATTTGCGGGGCCCAGTGTGAAATGAAAACGTGGGACCCCTTCTTCATAAAAGAAGGAAAAAATGCTTTTCCCTTTCTTCGGCAGTCTCTCTCTCAACCTGTCATAACACATTTTTTTTTTTTTTTTTTTTTTTTTT
>NW_020174420.1:2510597-2528945 GCF_003031525.2 Neophocaena asiaeorientalis asiaeorientalis | reverse complement strand
ATTTTTTTGTGGTACGCGGGCCTCTCACTGTTGTGCCTCTTCCCGGACCGGGGCATGAACCCGTGTCTCCTGCATCGGCAGGCAGACTCTCAACCACTGCGCCACCAGGGAAGCCCATAACACATTTTTATTTTGCTATTTTTTGCTATTTATTTTTCTATTTTGTGTTTTTTATTTGCTATTTTTTTGTTGCACTCTCAGGCATGGGAATACTCAGGGGGCAAGTGCAGACCCTCACAGGTGCCTGGGGCCCTGCATTCTCAGTCTGGGAAAACTTGATCTTCTGGTAGGGGAAGAAACTAACTCAGACTGATCTAAGTCGCTCTTCTGCTCTCTGCATTCTGCTCTACAGCCGTACATTGAGGTGAAAGATGCCTCATGGTGCAGTCATCTCAAAGGGAGGGAGGGTTACAGGGTAACAGGAAACAGAGAAAAAAATATGTCGGTTAGGAGTTCAAAATATTATCCCTGCGCATCCATCAGTGTCTGAGAGTTGGGTTAATGAGTCAGCCCCCAGAGAGCTGATCCACTCTTCGTGTGTTAATAAATCAGGTCTTGAGCCAGGCAAGGCTGAGGGCCAGTCAGACTAAGCTCTGAGGTGAGTTGACACCACGGGGAATCTCTGTGGATGGCCGGCCAGTCTTTACAGTGGTGACCCCATTCTGTCTCCCTTCACACACTTCTAGGAAGTTCCTAGACTGTTCAGGGGCTCAAATAGGAGAGAGGACGGTTAGCTAAAATCCTGTCTTATTGCATCACAAGAGGCCTCTCTTCAGGCACTTCCAGGCCCCTACTTTGAAGGGAAAAGCCTTCTGTACATTCAGTAAAATATAGTTATGTAGGAAGCCAGGGCTGAGGACGCCTTCAGTTACAGTTCAGTGGGACATGTTGGTCCCACTTCCTGTAAAGCCAGTTTCTACACATGTGTGTTCCCTGCCTCCCCCACTCCCTGGAAGTCCAGCATTAAAAGAAACCAATGCAGGTCTCTCACTTTAGTCAGCCAAAGGATAAGAAATGATTCTTTCCTGACTCAGAGGGATGGGCCTAACACCCCAACACTGGCAACTACATGAACCAAAGAGGAAGGCAGGAGGGGGGCAGGGAGTGGGAAAGCACCAAGCTGGCCTCATTTGGTGTCCTTTCTGACATCTCCCCCGACCCCTGCAGTGCCCTTAGGGTTCAACTCTTCCCTGGAAGAGCTCCCTCCTGTCTGGTCGTTATGGTCACCCTCTGCCCCACCTGGACCATGTTCCTGTGACCACTTGAGCTTTGAGAAAAAGAGTGAGAAAGTTGAGGGCTTCTTATTAGTCAACATCACTCCTTTCCTGTCGGCAGCATTTATATTATTAACCATCTTCTTCTGAAAAGGCTTTTTCCTCTTTTTCAGGGGGTGAGGATATATTATCTCTATTCTGGTTCATTCATTTGTTTATTCACTCAGTCATGCCTGTTGTATGCCAGGCATAGTAATGGATATGGGGACAAAAGGTAAGACTCCTGGTGTCTGTCTTCAGGTTCATCACTCACAAAGGATCTCCCCTTTCCCTGGCTACTTTTCCACCTCCCCACTTCCTCCTCTTCTTCCTCTCAGTGCTTAAAGATGACATCTCCTGAGGCTTTTTCCTTTGGTCCTCTTCTTTTCTCCTGCGTGCCTTCCTTCACTCCTGTAAGTCCAATGCCACCACAGTGCAAAAGTCTCTGAAATCCTACCCCCAGTTTAAAACTCTCTCCTGGCTTACATAATTGATTTTCCAACAACTGACCAGTTATCCTGGATGTCCCACAGTAACTCAATTAATATGGTCCAAGAAAACAATTCTCTAACTTTCCATCACTCCCACCCCGTCCTGCCTCCTGCCTCCTGCCCACCTTATCCTCCTGACTTGAATGCTTATGTGAGCATAAACACTCTTTCCCAGGATAAAAAGTATGGTTTGTTTGACTCATTACCCATGGCCCTGCCTTTCCATAGCCAATCAGTGGTCAGTTTCTATAGATTCTACAGCCAGGCTGTGTCCCACAAATGTCTCTTTATTTTCATTCCCACCTCCACCCTGGCTGAGTCTCTCCTGGACTGCTAAAAGTCTGGTTTCCATGCTTCTGGCTTTTCCTCTTTTTAATGCAGAGCTCCCAGCATGCTTTTTTCTTATCTGCAAAGTCTTCAGGGGTTCACCACTATCACCAGAATAAAATGCAGAATCCCAAACCTGACATCCAAGGCCTCATCAAAACAGCCCTGTCCTTTCCCACATATTCTACTTTTCCTCAACGCAGGCCCTGAGCTTCAGCCAAAATGAACCACTATTTTCTCTTTTTTGGCTCATACCGTTTGTTCCACTTAACATGCTTTCCTAACTCCTATTTCTCCTAGTCCAAATCAAAGCCCAACTCAGATCTTTCCTATTCCATGAAGACTTTCTTTTCTCCCAAGTAGTTGAATTTTTTTTTTTCTTCTCTAAAGAATCACAGCCCTCAATGTGTACCTGAGAGCCACTCATCTTGTTTTGTCTTACCTCTCCAAATGAAGCAGAATCTTGAGGCAAGAAGAGTTGATTTCCCGTGGCTGCATCTTCCAGGGCCTAGCACAGAGCCTTATATATATAGAGTAGCAAAAAAATGAAGTAGAAAGAGCAAGAGCTTAGAATGAGGTCTGGTTACTAACTCTTAAACTTACATCACGTCACCTAATCTTTCTCAGCCTGTTTCCTTATCTGCTATTTCCTACCTCATGGGGCTTACTGTACATCAAGTAGATATATATGTGAAAGGCTTTATAGATGGCAAAAATAACCTACATGAATTTACTTAGTCAATAATATCAATATTTATTTCATTGAAAGGGAAAAGGTTACGGGAACATGGGAAGATATTCAGGAATAAGAAAGCACAGTGGTAAGCATTATCATAGAGGGCTTCTACTAAGTTGCCTAAAGATTCTCCCCTCCAATTGCACCTGGTCACACGGGGTGGAGACATAGTCATCAGGCCCACTCCTAGCATGTGTGGGGCTTGGGACAAGCATGTAAATGGAGGCCCATATAGCATATGCCACATACCTTCATGACAACAAAGTTGCAAAATATGAGTGAAACTATGGTTTTATACAATTGAAAGTCTCACCAAAGTCGACTGAATTTAATTACTTTTACATATATTGGAGTATACTTTGATAGACTGGTAATATAAAGTAATAAACAGAAACTTAATTCTTAAATTATCATACGTTCCATAAAATTATTTTTCTTGTACTCATTTTGGCAAAACCTCTAAAGATGTGTTATACGTTAAAATACACACATGGATTTTGAAGACTCATTACAAAAAAAAACAGAAATGCAAAATATCTCATTGATAATTTTTGTATTGTTTACATATTGAAATGATAATATTTTAGATACATTGGGTTAAATAAAATATATTATTAAAATTAATTTCACCTATATCTTTTACTTTTTAAGATGTGCTACAGAAAATTTAAAGTTATGTTTTTAGCTTGTGTTATATTTCTGTTGCATAGTGCTGACCTAAGGATTAAAAATTAAAATGTATTTGAAGTGTATAAAATTTGAATAATTCATAAAATTTTAAACGGATGTAAAACATTAAAAATTATTTTTCATGTTTTCACAAATATTTCTTCTAAGATATTGAAAAATATTAAAATTAAAAGGAAAAATATGAATCATAATTAATGAATATCAAACATTTAAGTCAAAATTATTTAAATGAATTCAAAATTTTATTTAATTTTTTAAAAGTTTAAACATAATGACATATTTCTATAAAACCAGAACTATTTATAATTCTAGGAATATATATATATATATATATATATATTGACTTTACAAAGAATTATGCATGTTACAAATACATTTATGTAAATTTAAGAGTAATATGAGTCTTTTAATATTGCAAAAGTTCATTTCCTAAGGTGTCATATGCAATGCTGTGAATATTTGGTAAGTCATGACTATGTCTGTAACCATGAACTAGAACACAAAGAAAGAACATTGATAATCTGCACTACTGGGAAACCATACTTTATTTTGCAAGAATCTGTTGTATCTCTCCTATGGTATGTTGATGGTAGAGAAGGCCTTATCCTAATCCCCAGAACTTGTGAATATGTTGCCTTTTATGGCAAGAGAAACTTTACAAGTGTGACTAAGGTAAGGATCCTGAGTGGGGGGATTATCTTTGTGGGCCCAATGTAATCACAAGGGTCCTTATGAGGAGAAGGCAGGAAGGTCAGAGAGAGAAAGATAGATTGGAAGATTATACATCACTGGCTTTGAATATGGAGGATGGGGCCATAAGCCAAGAAATACAAGTGGCCTTTAGAAGCTAGAAAAGGCAAGGAACCAGATTCTCCTCTAGAGCTTCCAGAAGGAACCGAGACCAGCTGACACCTCAGTTTTAGGACTTCTGATCTCCAGAACTGTAGGATAATAAACTTGTGTTGTTTTAAGCCATTAAATTTGTGGTAATTTGTTACAGCCGCAATAGGAAACTAATACTCCTGCTATCTGAGAAGGATCCAACAAGTAATTTGTTTTTTTCTCATAATAAAGTGGTCTGTTCCTCATATCTTCCCTGAACCCCGAAGCAATCTTCCAACACAGAGGCACACAACACACAACCTTCATAGCAATCTGGATGCAGTCCCCTTTTGTGTTGAGGACACAGGTTAACAGGTGGAGAAGAGTGTTTCCAAAGGCCTGAATACAGTTAGTCATAAGAGTAGGTGTTTAGGGTTATGAGAGGGACTGGACTGGAACTGAATACAGGATCCTGAGTGACAAAGATTCCTGTGAGTTCTTTAAATAATTTATTATTTTATGTGTTTGTGATACATGGGGCCCTCTAAAGTATAGGTTACAGAGTAGGCACTTCTTGCTTTAGTCTAAGCTCTAAAAGTAACAATTTGTTACAATTCGGTAACAAAGCAGGAAAGAGTGAATTAGTTGGGTTTTGCTTGTTTGTTTGTTTAGCACTGGTCTAATTAATTTCAAATCTAGAAGCAAAGGCATTGACAGAAGCCCTCTTTTTTTATGCCTAAAAGATCATAGAATTGTCTTGTAAAAGTTTGCAAACCAATAGTTTGATTATACTCAATGGGGTAATTCTAGAGTTATTCCTTTAAATGCTAGAACAAGGAAAGAATGCTCACTATTTTAAAACATTGTTCTAGAAATTCTAGCCACTGCAGTAAGACAAGAAAAAGAAATAAGATATTTGAAAGAAGACAAAAATATCAGTATTTGCAGATGATATGCTACTTTACCTGAAAATATTAGAAAATTTTCTGAAAAACCACTAGCATTAATAGGCAAATTCTTGATTACGTATATCCCAATTACAAAATATCTACAAAATAAACATACACAAAAGTGATAGATTTTCTATATGCCAATAATATAGTTAGAAAATATAATGGTAAAAAAAAACAAAACCCTCAGAAACATGCAGAGCCTATGTGAAGAAAACTATCAAACATTACCTAAAGACTTAAAAGAATAACTAGAGAAACATTCTGATTTGCATGGAAAAACTAAATATTATTCCAATGTGTGTGTTTCCAATACCACCAAATACTTCTCTAATTCTTAGTGGACACTGACTACAATTTAACTCAATTCTGACACTATCTTCCTGGAGGTGGTGTCAGATCCCACAGGTTAAGTGCTCAGTCCCACAAGACTGCTCCCACTTCAGACACCAATTGCAAGTCCAGGTTGCTACCTGTGCTTCTGAGTGACCAGCTATAAATTGGGAGGCTCTCATGACCCCCTCCTTGGGTTCAATTAGTTTGCTACAGTGGGTCACAGAATGCAGGAAAACAATTCACTTACTAGATTACTAGTTTATTACAAAAGATATTAAAGGATAGGAATGAACAGTCAGATGAAGAGATGCATGGGGCAAGGTTTGGAAGGGTCCAGAACACAGAAACTTCTGTGCCCATGGAGTTTGGCATATGTCACCCTCCTGGCAAATAGATACATTCTGATTAAGCAAACTGGAAGCTCTCCAAATCTCATCCTTTTGGACTTTTTATGGAGGTTTCATTACATATGTATGACTGATTAAATCATTGGCCATTGGTGATTGACTCAACCTCCAGCCCCTCTCCCCTTCCTGGTGGGTGGGACTGAAAGTTCCAACCTTCTAATAACATGGTTGGTTCCCCTGGCAACCAGCCCTCATCCTTAGATGCTTTCCAAAAGTCCTTAGATGCTTTCCAAAAGTCACCTCATTAACATAAACTCCAGGGGACTTCCCTAGTAGTCCAGTGGTTAAGACTTCTCCTTCCAATGCAGGGGGTGTGGGTTCGATCCCCGGTCAGGGAGCTAAGATCCCGCATGCCTCACAGCCAAAAAAAACAAACAAACCAACCAAAACATAAAACAGAAGCAATATTGTAACAAATTCAATAAAGACTTTAAAAATGGTCCACATCAAAAAAATCTTAAAAAAAAAACCCAAATACACATAAACTCCAGTGTGGTTCAAAGGGGATTGTTATGAATAACAAGACACTTTTTTGCTCTTATCATTTAGAAAAAAATTCCAAGCATTTTAGAAATGGGATGAAGACAAATATATTTTTTTATTATAAATCACAATAACCCAATTACAAAGATGTCAATTTTTCTCTGTGGTAAACTGAGAAATGGTGCCCTCAAAGGATATACACGTCCTAATCTCTGGAACTTGTAAATGTTACCTTATAGGGAAAAACAGTCCTTGCAGATGTGATTAAATTAAGGATTTTGAGATGAGGGGACTGTCCTGGATTATCCAAGTGAGCCCCAAATGCCATCGCAGGTGCCCTTATGACATAGAGGCAGAGGGAGATTTGACACACACTGAGGAGAGGACGATGTGACCACGGAGATCAGGGTGATGCAGAATTTTATGTTATATGCACATCTGGTTAGAGAAATAACTTGAAAGACACATCAAAAGTTAGCAGTAATTTTTTGCAGTGGGACGAGTATGGGCTATCTATATTTTCTTCTTTTTATTTACCTGGATTTTTTTTAAAACAATAAACATGCATTGGTTTTTTAAAAAAAGTATTTAAATTTATGTGATTACTCTATTTAATTAGGAGCAATCAAAGTATCTTCAAAGTCAAGGAAGGCCAGTAGCCACCAGAAACAAGAGGCAATGAATGGATTGATTCTCCCCTACAGCCTCCAGATGGAGTGTGGCATTGTTGACACCTTCAGTTCTACTCAGTGACACTGATTTCAGACTTCTGGCCTCCAGAACGATGAGAATTAATTTCTCGTCGTTGTTGTTAAGCCGTAAAGTCTGTGGTAATTTGTTATAGCAGCCATAGGAAACAAATACATCCTCAAATGGATGTATAAATTAAATATAATTCAATTTTTCATCCAATTCCATTTTTCTAGAATCTGGAAAAATTATTCTAACATTCTGAGAGAATAAGAAAATTAAAATGGCCAATACATTCTTGAAAAAAGAACTGTAATGAAGAAGGACTTATACCAGTAGATATTTAAGCATGTTAATGAAATTGTGATTACTACATGAGAATAGAGAAGCCAATCTGCAGAACAGAATAAAGTCTAAAGTCAAATCCATCTATACATATATAAGGATTCAGAATATGATTAAGATAGCATTTCAAACTGGTGGGGTAAGTGTGGCTTGTTCAGTAAAGGATATGATGTTGGGCAATTTGCTAACTACCCATTTGTAAAAAAATAATAATAATTTAGATTACTTACCTCATACCATGTATCACCATTAATTCCAGAAAGACTAAATATTTATGTGTAAAAATATCTACCCAGAGAGAATTTTTAATAAATTATTGTAAATACAAAGGATGACATACTAGGCAGTCATTTAAAACAATGAGAAAAATATTTTATGACACGGAGAGATGATTACAACAAAAAAGCATGTACAGCACCATTCCATTCAGAATTTTATATTATATGCACATTTGGTTAGAGAAATAACTTGAAAGACAGATCAAAAGTTAGCAGTAATTTTTTTCAGTGGTACAATTATAGGCTATCTATATTTTCTTCTTTTTACTCATCTGGATTTTTTTAAAACAATAAACGTGCATTGGTTCTGAAAAACAGAATTTAAATTTATGTGATTATTTAATTAGGAACAATCAAAGTATCTTCTTTTTCAAGATTAAATTCTAATATGCCCAGTTGTAAGGTATATTTTTTCACTGAGCACCTACTATCTCTCAAGTTCTTTGTATATTATTTAATCTTTCACAATAATGTTATGGGACAGGTAATAAAAATATAAAAGAATCCCCATTTTATGGATGAGGCATTGAAGGCCTAAAATCAAGCATCAGACTAGGATTTGAAGGCACATCTGTTTTTTTTTGCTTTTTAAAAATTAATTAATTAATTTTTGCCTGCGTTGGGTCTTTGTTGCTGCTCACAGGCTTTCTCTAGTTGCGGAGAGCAGGGGCTACTCTTCGCTGCGGTGCACAGCTTCTTATTGTGGTGGCTTCTCTTGTAGCGGAGCACAGGCTCTAGGTGTGCAGGCTTCAGTAGTTGTGGCACGCGAGCTCAGTAGTTGTGTCTCGTGGGCTCTAGAGCGCAGGCTCAGTAGTTGTGGCGCACAGGCTTAGTTGCTCCGCAGCATGTGGGATCTTCCCGGACTAGGGCTCAAACCCGTTTCCCCTGAATTGGCAGGCTGATTCTTTAACCACTGTGCCACCAGGGAAGCCCGGTACGTCTGTTTTTAAGGTCCATGCCGTCATTTGCAATACCAAAAGACTGGAAATAACCTAACTGTCCATCAGGTGAACCAGTTAAATTACAGTACATTCATACAATGTAAAACTCTGCAGCCATAAAAATAAAAATGAGAATGCTCTCTATACACTTATAAGGAAATGTTTCCAAGACATAAGTGTTAAGTCAGGGGAAAACCCAGCAAGGTGCAGGAGGTGTGCATAGCATGGCACCATTTATGTTAGAATGGAGTAAAGAAGAGTATATGCCTGTTTTAGATTGTATATGCATAAAAACATCATTAGAGGGATAAACAAAAACCTAGTAACAAAGTTATCTATTTGGGATGGGGGAAATGGACAGATGGGGCACAGGAACAGGAGAGAGACTTTTCACTATTTACCTTTTTATACTATTTTAGTTTTGAGCCATGTATATGAATTACCAATCCAAAAAAGTAAATACATATAAACATTTTAAAAGCAGCATAAAATTTTTAAAAACTCCTGTCCTTTCTGCTCTTCCACATGCCTTAGACATCTTTGGAAGGCAGTCTGCATCCGCTTTTCAATGAGACACGCAGGGCAGCAGGCCTCTGGACTCCTCCGGTGGCTGGAACAACAGTGTCAGCACACAGACCAGGAAGACCGCCCGGCCAGCAAGCTGCGTCAAGCCAAGCACAACCTCTTTCCTTATCCCTGACTTAGAAAAACAAAACCAATACACAAATCCACTCATCAGCATTTCTGTAGCCAGCTGTTAACCAATCCTCTTCCTGCCCTTTACTCTTTCTTTTCTTCCTTTTTCCAGAAAAACCTGGAAAGCTCTGCAAAGCTTTGTAAAAGGACTTACTAGCTCTGGCTGCCTTGTTGTTTTCCTTCTCTCCTTTGGCCTGTGTCATCCTCTCAGGCAAGGACTGCAGTCTGACTTCCTGCCAGTTCGCCTGCTGGGTTCATTTCAGTGTCTTAAAAAAAAAACAAAACCAAAAAAAACCCAACTATATTTTCCTGAACCTACAAACCTCAAGTTAGAGGTCATTTTGTCCAACTTCATCCAAAGTAGAACATCCCAGTTGTAAAATTTAGCAGAGTAAATGTATTTGGTTTTAAAACACAATCCCTTGGTTTCACTTTGTCTATCCAATCAACTCGGAGCGACAGCTCTCATAAAATATCTGCTCTTGCTAAGAATCCCACGGGGCAGGTCTATTTGTGTGTGGAGTTTAGCAGAGCAGAGGGCCCCAGTAAATTTCCATTTAGTAATTCAGTGACTGTCAATCGACACCTAATATGTATCCATGGCTGTCCGAGGCCCTGGGCTGGGGACAAAAACAAACATGACACTCAGCTCCAGCCCTCAATCTCTAATAACCCTGTTAGGGCACCTTCAGTTCATTAATGTGTCTGGACTCGTTTGTTTTGTTCTTTAAATCCATTTGCAAGGTAACAAGTATATCACTAAGTTGTGGACATTTTCATGGTTAGCTGTGTGTCAGAAATATGATGTACAAGAACGGCTTTCTCCAGCCTCTCCCTTTTTTAAGATTTTGGGGAAATAGCTTTTACATTACAAAGATCAGAGTCAGAGTTCGAACTCTAGGTGAGGTACTCCACACAAGATTCTCTTAACCTTTTAGGGTGTTAATTAGTTGTAACAGTGTCAGAGCGTTCAGCTTTCATTAGCTATAATTCCTTGGCTCATATGCAGGAAATTTGAGACATATGTCAGGTGCATTCAATGAAAGGTTCTGCTCAAATCAAATGTGAGTCTAAAAGCAAGTCATTCTCAGTGACACTGAGCTTGGCAGGGAGTCAGGTGTCTAGAACCATACCATATACCTCCCCTGAGGGTGCTGGGCCAGAACGCTGCCATCGAGCGAGAGCGAGTGATGCTAAATTTGTTGGGAACACGGGGCAGAAGGCCCTACGGAGACTGCAGGACCGCTCCCTATTACACAGTGTACAGCATCACCACGAATGCTACCATGAGATTCATTCTGTGCTGGCTCATTCTGAGAGGAAAACCCCAACCAGATTGAGAAGAAGGAACGCCACAGACTGAAAGCAGCAGCCAGAAGCTACCGCACCACCGTGGCTTCCACAGATACATACAAAACACACCGGCAGGAAGGAGTGTTGTGTTTCTCAGGTTTCCTGTCAGGACATCCTGGCTTGAAACACAGTTTGTCACTGAAAAATATAAGCTAATTGACAGATGGGAAACTGCCAGACTGCGTCCTTGAGAATCTCAGAAATCTGTCAGCTTGCAAAAGACAGCTCAAAAGCGCGTATGAAAATCACCCATTTCCATTAATAACAGGTAGATTTTCTTCCAGGTAAAGAAGAACATGGGAACATGGGGGGTATGAATTGATTCAAGGAATGTGGCTTGGGGAAGCTTCCATGTATGGATCCTGAGCAGCAGGGCCCTGTCGTTTTTTTTTGGCTGTGCCTCAAGGTTTCTGGGATCTTAGTTCCCCGTCCAGGGATCGAACCTGCACCCCCTGCAGTGGAAGCACAGTCCCAACTACTGAACCACCAGGGAATTCCCAGGGCCCTGACTTAAACAGCCTTGGACCAAATTTACAATAATATTTGACAAACTCAGGGACTTCCCTGGTGGTCCAGTGGTAAAGAATCCGCCTTCCAATGCAGGGGACGTGGGTTTGATCCTTGGTTGGGGAACTAAGATCCCACATGCTGCGGGGAAACCAAGCCCAAGCGCCACAACTACTGAGCCCACACGCCCTGAAGCCCACATGCCACAACTAGAGAGAAGCCTGTGCACCACAACAAAAGATCCCACACGCCTCAACAAAGATCCTGTGTGCTGCAACTAAGACCGGACGCAGTCAAAAAAGTAAAAAGAAAAAAAGAAAAGAAATTGTTAAAAAAAAAAAAAGATTTGACAAACTCAGGGTACAAGCATTACAGCATAAGGTGGTAGGCCCCATTTTGCTTGTAATTCTGAAGATCACCTGTGAATTCCCCATTGCCCCATGGATTTTGCTACCCGCATTGAACAGTTCAGTTCAGCATAACAGTATAAGGCTATATATTGAACACTGTAAGCCATCTCCCTGGGAGAACTGCAAGATAAAAAAGGATCCATTAAAAGGAGAGCGTAGGCCAGGGCCCTGTACTCCAGGTTTGTCAAGCCCCGGATTACACAGGGCACTCATACATTAATTAATTTATTCAGTTACTCATTCAACAAACATTTATAGAACACCTCTGAGGTTGCAAGCACTATGCTAGGTACTGGGAATGCAAAGGTGCATAAGACCCAGATCCCTGTCTTTGAGAAGTTTACGGTCAAATGGTGGAGAGCCAAGAACACCAACACTTAACAGTAAGGCAGTATGTGGATGTTTGCACAGAGTGTGCCTGCCCTGTTCCAAACGTGGTGGCACAAAGAGAGTTAGGGAAGAGTGATCAGAGACTGTGATGCTCGAGCTGAAAACCTGAAGAGTAAATACGAGCCAGCCATGGGAAGCAGGGGAAGGAAAGAATGTTCAGGCAGTGAGACCAACATGTGCAAAGGTAGGAGAGAGAGAGTAGACATGGCTGTGTGCATGGAGAAAAGAGGGTGGGGTGGAAGAGACGAGCGTGGATGAGGAAATTAGAACCAGGTGACCAAGGCTCTTGCTGTCATGCTTAGGCAGGGGCTGGGTCTCACGTTTGTTTTGTCCCCCGTGGGGCTCAGAGACACTGGTAGATACGTATTAGTTGCCAATAAATATCTGAAGACAATGAGGGGCCGCTGATGGGTTTTAAGCAGGGGAGTACCATGACCAGGTCTGCATAGGAGACAGGCATCTCCGGGGAAGACTTGAAGAGGCTTAGAGTGGAGGCAGGAAGACCATGGACGCACCTGCAGTGACTGAAGTAAGAGACGAAAATGGGCTGAACTAAGGTAGTACCAGTGGGAGTGGAAAGAAGTGGGTGGACACAGGATGGGTACATCGTATAGGAGAGAGGGGGCTGCCGTTTTTAGATCAAAGAGTATGGATATATTTATCATGTCTCGTGGGCACTGCCAGACCACATGCAGAAATTATTGGTCAACCTGAAGATTCTTCAAAACCAGAAACTGAGACTATAAAGCTGGTGGTCTCCACTGCCCATTACTGTGTCTGGGTGAGATGCCACTTCTCAGGTCCCCACAGAACTTCTCTTGTGCTTATACCCACTGCCTCTTCTGTGCAGAGGAGGGAAAACACTGTTCAGAAAAGAAGGACACCTAATTATCTTTAAGTGACCAACCTCTGTCCACATGAAGAGGTTGGGTTATAAATGAAGAGGCCCCCATCTCTTTACAGAATGTCTAAGGGAACAACAGGGATCAATTCAAGTCCTTCTCACACAGAAGAGGAAGTCAGAACTCCAAGAGGGAGACAGACTTGCCCAAGGCCAGAGCTAGAGAGGAACAGAGATAGCCAAGAACACAAGTGTCATCCCCATCCCCCCCCCCACCAACAGAGGAAGTCCTTTAACTTTCCCCCAACCTTATCATTAACAGAGGGGGGAAGAGGAGGGGAGAGGTGAAGCCAGGAACCTAAGCTGAGCCAAGGTCAGTTACGGGCCACACCCACTTCCCCAGCTTCAAAGAGGACAGAGATGACTATGGACTTTGACACTTGCAGGTCGGTGCAGACTTTTGAGGCCCTGTTGTACATCCCTCAGCCTTGTTCCAGTGGGTACTGTCTGTTAACACTCGTAGTCACACTATCCACCTTTGATCTCTCCCTCCTCAACCACAAGCTTCTACTTCCCTGACTATTCTGTCTTATCATGCTCATAAGCCATCAAAACATTTTCAGAATGCCAATATTTTCATCCCAATTTCACACGTGGCACCAAGAAGGAGTATGATAAACTTTATAGCTCTGAAAGCCTTGGTCAGAAAACAGTGCTGTGACACACAAGGTGGGCAGGCTGAGAACCCTCCTCAACTTCGTATCTCTAGCCTCACAGCCCCATCTGTGAACAGGGAACCTCCTGAGGAAACACATGTGGTCTCTGCAGATTCCACAGCCACCCTGTCTCAAGACCTGACTTCCCCCCCTCCCCCCCCCAACCCCTGAGCAGGAAAAAGAGCAGAGAAGGTGCTTCTTTAGCTCTTTCCTCTTCCCCGCTTAGCTCTATCACATCTCACAAGGTCAACACCTACTTTCTTAGAACCATATTTAGGGGTTTAGGGTACAATTCTGTTTTCCCCTATCATTGCACCTGGTTTTTCTGGCTTTCAGAAGAAGTGTTCCATTCATAGATCGTGGCTTACTTTTCCCCAGGCAGTGAGTTATATTCACAATCTCCTCGGTCACAACTTGGTCAGATCCCCCAACTCACAGAAAACGATCAAAGACTATGTGTACTTTTACTTTTATATTAGCTTGTACATAATTCATTAAAAATTTAGAAGAAAAACACCTCAGCACATCCTCCAACCTCCCCAGCCCTTGCTTTAATTTTCTCCACAGCACATCTGACATACTGTATAGCCCTTCATCTAACCCTCCTTCTTTCCCTCCCTCCTTCCCTCTCTTCTTTCCTTCCTTCCTTTCATAGTCTTTCTTTCTCCTCACTAGAATGTAAACTTTTTGAAGGTAGGGCTTTTGTCTGTTTTTTTTTTTGTTTTTTTTTTTGGTACGCGGGCCTCTCACTGTTGTGGCCCCCCCTGTTGCAGAGCACAGGCTCCGGACGCGCAGGCTCAGGGGCCATGGCTCACGGGCCCAGCCGCTCCGCGGCACGTGGGATCTTCCTGGACCGGGGCACGAACCCGTGTCCCCTGCATCGGCAGGCGGACTCTCAACCACTGCGCCAGCAGGGAAGCCATTTTTGTCTGTTTTGTTCATTTCTATATCCCTAGGACACAGCTCAGCGCCTGGCACATAGCAGAAACTCGATGAATGTTAAACGAACATACTGTTGAATGAACGGTTGATTTTCCTTCCTTTTCTCTGGAGCCTACCACTCCCTCTTCTGCCACAACAGTGTTTTTTGTCTAACAGCTAAGAGATCAGATGACCATGTATTTTACATCAGCTCTAGAGGGGAACTTCACTGAAACGGCAGTGGGTATTTCTTCTCCACCTCCAACATCTCCACCTATTGAAATCGTATCCATTTGTCAAGTCCTACCGAACTCTTGTGTGGCACCATCCTTTAACCTCCTACAGTAATCTCCCCTACCTCTGAAACCACAGCACTCAATGGCTGCATCACTCATCTAGAATTTAGCACCTTCTGCCTTATGCTGATAATATAATTTTCCTGAATGTGACTGCAACAGGAAGGTCAACAATAAGACAAGGGTAGTATTTCCTTGGCAAAGCTGGCTTCCTGCCCCTGCTCCCCTTCCTTCTACCCTCTTTCCCACAGATCCCCACTTAGCAGTGCTTATCTTGCTGAATTGAACAAGGACCCAGGTCTGGGCCTTACACTTTCAGGCTGGCCCATGCGAAGGGACTCACCTCTCAAACACCTATTAACCAAGTTCACACAGAGGTCGCAGGGCATATAAGCCAAATGCCAGTGTACTGACGCATACCAAGGAACAGTGGACATTCTATGGACTAGAATGCTTGAATTAGCCTGACTAGCTGATCTTTTCCTCATGGGCTAAAGAGTGCTTGGTTAACAGGGACTCAGAACAAAAGTAACCGACCTAAAGTCACCTCTCTCCTTTACGGCGGGCCCCCCCCTTCCCTGCTACAGGAGCAGTCTGACCGAGGCAATCACAGCGCTCAAGTCCCCTTAGTCAAGACCTGCCCTTCCTCAGGCAGTACCAGGCCCACTTCTTTACTTCAGAGGATGGCCAAGTCCCTTCTGCTCAGTTCTCCAAACTGCTTTATAACTTAACCTAAATTACAACCACTTTCCAGCCCTTCTTTCCTGAGATTGCTCCCAGACATCTGATTAGTGTTCAGAGTGTCCTCAAACATTTGGGCAACAAATTTACAGACACATTCTAGGTTTACTTTCATGGAGAGCTAATCATCCATTACACCTGGGTTTTACTGGTCTGAAAGCAAACTTATTTCCTGTCACTTAGGTATACAAGCTACATTGACAAAATAGAAGACATTTCTCCAAATAAGCACCTGAGGGCCCATGCCTTGTAGATTTCAGGAAGTTCCTGTGACAGTATAGAAAGGACTGCTTTGGCAGCAAAGAGGAAGAAAAAAAACACCCTCCATTTAAAGTGGCCCAGGGTGAACTAAGGAGGCTCATCTGTTTTTTTTTTAATTAATTAACTAATTTATCTATGGCTGTGTTGGGTCTTCGTTTCTGTACAAGGGCTTTCTCTAGTTGCAGCGAGCAGGGACCACCCTTCATCACTGTGCACGGGCCTCTCACTATCGCGGCCTCTCTTGTTGTGGAGCACAGGCTCCAGCCGCGCAGGCTCAGTAATTGTGGCTCACGGGCCCAGTTGCTCCGCAGCACATGGGATCTTCCCAGACCAGGGCTCGAACCCGTGTCCGCTGCATTGGCAGGCAGATTCTCAACCACTGCGCCACCAGGGAAGCCCCCATCTGCTCTCTTGACCTAAAACACAAAAGCTATCTGCCTTGCTCAAAACCAAGGAGTATTTACCTACAAAGCCCTGGGTTTTGAGGAATGACTCCAAAATACCTGGGCCCTTATTAGTTTACCTTATCTTGGGAATTTCTCTATCTTTTGCTCTAGCCAAGTTCAAGAATTTACAAAAAGAAAGAAAAGAAAATGGAAAGGGGACTTCCACGTTTGTTGTCTTTCTTTTGTCTCTTGCAGTTCCACATACAACTTAGCAGTGAGTACGGGCTGCCATTCTCAGGACATAACACAGAGAACACAGACCCCCCTGGAGGTAACAGTGAATCTAACTTACACAGGCACCACATTTCTGCCCTTCACACCATTGACTGGCAAATGAGTAATGGTTTGTAGATAGAGCAGGTGCAGGAGAGGTGGCTCCTGCCAGATGGTGCTAAAAAAAGGCCCAAGTCTGATACACAAGAGTCCTTCCATTAACCCATCCATGACCAAGGCAAAGTGTGTGGGTGGGGTTGGTCTTTCTCTGACTTTTGGGGCTTCTAGAGTCTCAAAGGGTACCTTAAGTGATCCATCGCTTAACCTGGTTTTGCCTTGATACAAATGGCAGGGGTGGCCAAGAGACAGGGGATATAGAGGGGAAGCCTTTAGTGTAATATGCCTTCACTCATACCTTCTAGATGGTCCTGAGCTTCTCATACCCCAGAAAAGGGCTGACTAGGTACTGCCGCTTTCCTGCCGGAGTCCTGCAGTGGAACTTTAGTATGGCCTCTGAGAGCACTTCGTCTACCATATTCTTGCTGTAAGATGTGATGCATGCCATTTACCCTGCTGAACCTCCTCTATATAAAGGGATAATTCCACCTAGCTCACACGACCAGCTGTGGGAATCAAATGAGATAACTTGTGTGAAAAGGCAAATACAGTCTCCGATACATGCTAAATAAGCACTCCAGGATACATTAGTTTTCTTTCCAGGAGATAGTCTTGCATTCTGTTTACTCAGACCAACTTCCTATAAACTACTGGAGGCTAGCTTGTCCCCAGGGCTCGGGCCATTCCAGGAAAGATGTCTTGACCATAGCAGTGTAACACGAGATGAAAAATTCCAGAAAGGGGCAGCTAGAGGAGAAAGACAACTGAAGGGTGCCACAAGGCAGAGTGTGCCCTAGACAGGGCTCCCAGCAGGAAATCCTGCGGCTTCTCACTTCAGCAGTATCACAGATGCTTGGGCCCAGAGAAAATCCCCCCCAACCACCCTTCCCTAAATTTTGACTAGACCCCAGGTTCAACTCATCAGATCATGGATGAACCCTCTGCCAATTTTCCTCCAAACGCACTGGGCAGGCTGTGGAGCTCATGCTAGGAAAAGGGAAGCTTCTGTCCATTAAAAATCAGTACAGGGAACCACACAAAGCCTTTTGTTTTAAGGACTACCCTGGGATTAATGCCCCTGAAAAGTGGCTCTAAGGACCCGGTGAGAAAAAGCAATTTTTATATTTTGACTGACCGACTACCACGTGCTAGACACAGACTAGTGAGTCTGTGGAGTAGATATTTTGTAAAGGAGAAAACCGACAGAGATATGAACGACTCGCTCAGGTCAAACAGGCTGGCTAGAGCCCACGCTCCCTTTCCTTCCCCACCTGGCAAGACAGCCAGGGTGAGGCTCGGCCAGTACTGGGAAAACGGGAGGGCCCGGGTCCCCGGGCGCAGCTGCTCCTTCCCCGCAGAGCCGCGCGGTCTGCAGCTCAGGGTGCGGCCCGGCCCCACGTGCCCCGCCGCCCCGGCGGACCCGTGGGCAGGAGTCCAGGACCGGCCCCGCCCGCGCGAGGGTGCCAGGAAGTCGGTGCCCGACCTCAGAGCTGATCTAAAGGCACCTGGGGCACGCCTGGGGGCCCGGCCGGCTAACGACCTCGGGAAGGCCTCGCGCCGAACCGCCGGCACCCCTCCCCTCCCAGCTCGCCTCGTCAGCTCCTTTCCCGCAGCCCGGCCCGCCGCCCTGGCCCACCCCAGCCCCACAGTGGGTCACGAGGCAGCGCCTGAGCTTCGTTGCCGGGTGCGGC